>NC_070606.1:76602500-76807500 GCF_027172205.1 Podarcis raffonei
CTGGGCAACTTCCAACATATATAAAAACAATAAAACATTAAACATTTTTAAAAACCCCACTCCCTATACAGGGTTACTTTCAGATGGCCCAGGGATCAGATAATTCCACAGTCTCCAACATTTTGCCAATGAAAAAAGGGACACCCTACCATATCCTCCAACATTTCTCCAGTGAAAATATGGACATCTTAAGGAAAAGTGGGACATTCGGGGATCAAATCAGAAATCGGGATGGCTTCTCTATATCAGGGGTGTCCCTGGAGAATAGGGACACTTGGAGGGTCTGCCAGTGGTGGCTGATGCCCATTGGGATTGGTAAAGTGGAAGGCAGGAAGACTAGCAGTGGGTTAAGCCTGTTGTTGTTGTTTAGTTGTTTAGTCATGTCCGACTCTTCATGACCCCATGGACCAGAGCACGCCAGGCACTCCTGTCTTCCACTGCGTCCCGCAGTGCTCCCTCATGCTGGTAGCTTCGAGAACACTGTTCAACCATCTCGTCCTCTGTCGTCCCCTTCTCCTTGTGCCCTCCATCTTTCCCAACATCAGGCTCTTTTCCAGGGAGTCTTCTCTTCTCATGAGGTGGCCAAAGTCTTGAAGCCTCAGCTTCAAGATCTGTCCTTCCAGTGAGCACTCAGGGCTGATTTCTTTCATAATGGATAGGTTTGATCTTCCTGCAGTCCATGGGACTCTCAAGAGTCTCCTCCAGCACCATAATTCAAAAGCATCAATTCTTCAGTGATCAGCCTTCTTTATGGTCCAGCTCTCACTTCCATACATCACTACTGGGAAAACCATAGCTTTAACTATACGGGCCTTTGTTGGCAAGGTGATGTCTATGCTTTTTAAGATGCTGTCTAGGTTTGTCATTGCTTTTCTCCCAAGAAGCAGGAGTCTTTTAATTTTGTGACTGCAGTCACCATCTGCGGTGATAACTGCCTTGCTGTGGCGAAGGGGCTTGAGTAACTCAGAGAAGCTATGAGCTATGCCGTGCAGGGCCACCCAAGATGGACAGGTCATAGTGGAGAATTTTGACCAAACGTGATCCACCTGGAGCAGGAACCAGCAAGCCACTCCAGTATCCCTGCCAAGAAAACTCCATGGACAAAGACAACAGGTTAAGCCTGAGCCAATGACAGGATGAGACCACGAATTCTAATTGGGTCATCATCTCTTATTTAAACCCACCATGGAAACTGGAAGAAAGAAACCCCTTCCGCCATGCTCAGCACTGAAGGTAAACAACAAAGATCCCCTGTGTTGCAAACAGAATAATCTGACAATCCAAAAGCAACACGGTAGGCTAATAATAATAATAATAAGTGTTGTAATCATATTATTAGCCTACTGTGTTGCTTTTGGATTGTCAGAATGCTCAGCACTGAAGCAGCAGGAAGAACAGACCACTCCACCCTAACTTTCTAGCCTGCATCTAGGTAGTAAACATTTTTGCAGGCTAGTAACTTTTGTGGGCTTATTTACAAGGGTGCAACAGGCCAAGGGCACAATATTGCTATATCTGTACTCTTGGTGAACCTTAAAATGTTTGTTACCAACTGTTTCCCCCCACCCCGCAGGTCAGTTTCCTGGTGCCTCGGGTGACAAATCAACTATGTGGTAATGCAGATTGCAGTGGGAATACACCTGGAGAGTGAGTTGAGAAATGACAGCATCTGTTTAATGGCATGCTAGGTTGTTGGCATCTGTTTCAGGAGACTATAGTGGTTGAAACCTCCCAATGTTTGGTCCAAGCAATCTGCAGTCTGGACCAAAACAGTTCATGCAGTAATCCTGTGAATTGGTCTGATTAAAGCAACAACACCAGTTTTACACCAGCATAAGCCAGTGAGTGGATGGGCAGTAGGGCAAAAACCATCATGTGAAACCATCCCTTTACATCTTAGGTGAAATTCAGTGTGCCACTTTCATTGAGCATATATTTTCCATCAGTGGTTCTGACTTGGACCTAAAGTTGATAAGAAATGGCAGATGAGACTGTGACTTTATTGCAGCCTTATCCCAAATTAGTGCCCTCCAGATGTTTTTGATTACAAATCCCATCATCCCTGACTATTGCCTGTGCTGGCTGGGGCTTATGGGAGTTGGAGTCCAAACATTTGGAGATTGCCTCATTGGTTATGTTAGCTATACTGAAGCATCTCCTCTCTGAAACTATCATCACCTATGTAAGCTTCATTACTTCTCCAGCCAATTTTATTTTGCTATTAAAGTGAACATCTTACCCTAGTCCATTCCCTTGAGACTTCACTTTTCTCCTTTCAAAGCAAGAGCTTGGCCAGTGCATTCCATTGGTGTACAAACTGTTGTAATGTAGCAGTGAGCCCAACCCTTGCTGTTTTAATATCTACACATGGTTCCACAAAGGTTTTGAATACCTGTAATCAGACATATCACTTCCATTTTTGTCTGCAGGCCAAAGAGAGACAGCAACACAAAACATCCACTGGGAACTAATCAACACATTAAGGTTTATTCCTTAATAAATCCATAGAGCAAACATGCCTTTTCTGCTTCGGAAAATGTTTTCCCTAAGCTTCAATAGTGCTATGCTAGAAGGGATGGTGATTATATGACCAATTGTTTAGCATGTGTTTCTAAACTGGCTTGTAATTGCCAAATTAATCTCTCCAAGGTATTAAAAGCCTATTTGCACAAATCTATGCAAGGAGGGGGGAAATCCTGGAAGGGAAAGCAAAGCACAGTACCTGAATTGATATAAAGCCCATTCCAGTGGCAAGTATTTGTTTATGGAGCCTGTTGTGGCCCTGGGAACAAGTAAATATAAGCAGCAGGAATCACAAATACAGAGACTATGCAATTGGAGGCTGTCAGGAAGCAGTATGGTGGCTTCAGGAGTTGAATTCGCCTTGCAAGAGGCTTTGTCTCAGTATGCGTAAGAGGCTTTGGCACTGTATCAGGCCTCTGGGGAAGCCACTTAGCGGGGTGGGGGATTATCCAATGGTTTACTATAGTTTGTGCTTCCCAATTCACAGCAAACTTGCTTCCCTGTCATACACACATGTTAACTCTCTGCGTGCCTCTCCCTTGGTTTTCTGTGGGCTCCTTTGAATGTGCTGACATATGCTATTTCAAAGTGCGAGCAGGGGAGGGGGAAAAATCCTTAATGCATGTGACTGAGTGAATTCAAAAAAACCCCCACTAAAAATCTCTGACTAATGACAAAAACACAGAGATGGGTAATTTGGCCAGCCTGAATAATTCTCCTCCGGAACTGATGTGCTTTGCTTTGGTTGCTTTGACAATCCCATCTAAAATGCAAATGAATTATGCCCGACTATAATAATAGCTGCAAGTGTTGCATGATTCCTCCCATAATATTAGGTTTACTCCTAATGAGGGTCCCCCCCCACAGCCTCCTCCCTTTTCTCCCTTCTGCTCAGACACACAGCCTACACAGTCTTTCCTCAAAGCACGTCAAGGGTTAAATATTGGTTTAAACTGTGGGAATATTATGCATTGTGAGAATCGCCATGGTTTTTCCCTATCACTATCAAAGAATGGCTTTTGCTTGGAAGAGAGGAAAGCGGGAGGGTGGGCAAAGGGGAGGAGGAAATTGTTGGGTGTACTTCCTGTCTTCTCAAAACAAAACAAAAATAAAGGAGGAAGGAAGCAGAGGCTCCAAAAGCATCTCATATCCATTTGCAAGTTTTCTAGAAAAAAATGTCTGAGCACAGTTGAAGTGCATTGTGAAGGCACACCGCTTTTCTGTGGGATACTGTTTTTATTTGTGCTGAGCTAGCCTATAGCTGCTAGAGACAAAGAAAAAAGTGTCTCTTCCTTTACAAGTGTTGGGGTTGTTAATTTTATTTTTAAAGAATATCCTGATATCATACGGTAAGTCTTCTGAGGGGTGTGAAGTGCAGCAGTCCCAAGGAAACAATTGTTTTCTAAGCCCTGTTAAGGCAATAAAATAAAAAAAGCCAATTCCTTATGTAGGTTCAAATGTAGCAGCTGGTTTTGGCTTTATGAACCATGAAAAATAGTTCCCATCTGGAAGCTGATGTTGAATAAAGATGCAACAGTAAGTCTGCATCTTATAGGAAATGTATATACATATCCAGCTTGATGCTTCTTTTCATTGTAAAACGAGGGCAAGATGTTACACAAGAGGTGGCCAAAGCCATTTATTTCCTTATTAGGTGTCTAAAGGATATATCAGCAAATAAGCTCTTCCTTCTTATGATTTTCAGCACTTCTCAATCACTGTTCAAAACAGAACCTTGCCCTTAGCTTTATTCATTGAACATCCAGGCAAGTTCAACCTACTTGAGTTACACTAACGAAAAAAGAAAACCCCTATGATTGATAATAATTCTGTATTAAAGTTCTGGCAGTATACAATGGAATTTTTTTTTTATAAAAAAAGAGTTGTTTTAAACTGTTGCTTTAATGTTGTAATCTGCCCTGAGACCTTAGGGTGAAGGGCGGATAATCAATAATAATAATAATTATCCTGCAAATTTCCCCTTATAAAGGAACCCCAGAAGTAGCAGGTGTGATAGGTTCAACTATCCTGGAAATTCCATGCCAACATATACCTGAGAAAATATACCTTGGGATGAGTTTACTTGAGGGATTGCCTTACCCTACATGTGCCTGCTGGACCACTTTGATATGCAGAACTGGCACATTTACAAGGGCCACATAATGTGCAAGGAATCCATCATTCTGTGTGGCAGCCCCTCCCTGCCCATTTATTTTAGACAGGCACATTTACTGTATGGTTTTTGGCACCTGCTTAAAAAAAAATATTGCTTAAGCAAGACTACCTGAAAATTTAACATATAATTTTATTGCACATATCTGTTTTGTTGTTGTTGTTTAGTCATTTAATCATGTCCGACTCTTCGTGACCCCATGGACCAGAGCACGCCAGGCACTCCTGTCTTCCACTGCCTCCCGCAGTTTGGTCAAACTCATGCTGGTAGCTTCAAGAACACTGTCCAACCATCTCGTCCTCTGTCGTCCCCTTCTCCTTGTGCCCTCAATCTTTCCCAACATCAGGGTCTTTTCCAGGGAGTCTTCTCTTCTCATGAGGTGGCCAAAGTATTGGAGCCTCAGCTTCAGGATCTGTCCTTCCAGTGAGCACTCAGGGCTGATTTCCTTCAGAATGGATAGGTTTGATCTTCTTGCAGTCCATGGGACTCTCAAGAGTCTCCTCCAGCACCATAATTCAAAAGCATCAATTCTTCAGCAATCAGCCTTCTTTACGGCCCTCTCTCACTTCCATACATCACTACTGGGAAAACCATAGCTTTAACTATATGGACCTTTGTCTGTATAGTTAATCTGTATCTGTTTTAATCTCCTGGTTTTCTAACTATTTTGATAAATTTGTTTTTAACACTTGATTTTATCAGTGTAGTAAATAAAACAATTACCCTGCATATATCTCATAGCCTTGCAACTCAGTCCTATAAATATGTGCTTCTGGTTGTGGCATAAAATAGCGTGTTGTGTTCCATGTGACACCCTAGTCTTGGTTTAAGGAGCAGAGTCACGTGCCGCACACTGCCCACTATGAGAGAGAGCCCCAATCTGGCCCCTTACTTGCAAAAAAGGGGGGGATGTACAAGTTTCATTGGTTCCCCATAATCTCATGTTTAGCAAAATACCATCCATGGCTTGTCCCTGTCTCAATCTCATCACTTGCAAACAGAAAGGCTACTGATTGCTTCATTCCTCTAAAAAAGAGAGTAGGAGCCTTACTCCAAATCCTGATAGGAAAGGAGGAGAAATAGACCACAAAATAAAGGTATGCTTATATGAATGTATGTTAATTTGGGAGCTAAAAAGCCCAAGAGATCATGTATTCGCCCAGGGTTTTAAGTGAAGCATGCCATCTTTATTCATTATTTCCGCATACAAAGGTTAATATAGTAATAGTGGTCCTTTGTAGTCCGAAAGCAATCAAAGCATTTATTATTATTATTACTTGCAGCAGTTTTCAAAAGTTGTAGCTCCTCACTCCCTCTCCAAACAGCCTGAGTTGGTATTTATCCATTTTATCACATCCTTCCCATCATATTCTGCTGTATGTGGAGACCCAGTCTTGCTTCCAACAAGAGACAATAGGCTTATCTGTCATTTATATCCTCCCTGTGAGATTTTATTTCTGTAAATATCCTACATTTCCCAAGCACTCCCAAAGCAATTATATGGTTTAACCTGGGTGTGAGTGCAAGTGCTTCCTTACAAAATACGGAAAAGGACTAGGAATCATAACCAATAATTGCATTTTGAATTTCTAAAGTGCACCAATTTCTCCTTGTCAGTCACATTCAACAAAGCCCAAGGCAGCACAAGGCTGTTGCCCAGTAGATGTGCTTTTATTTGGTAAAGTCAGCTGATCAGGCAGGATATAAATGAATTAAATAAATAATAGAGTAATTCATTGCAGGAAACTTAGAGGTTCTTGAATATCCATCTATATACACTGGAGGAAGAAATAGCTAAGGGAATCCCCAGCCCATTCCCTTCCCCCAAATTATGCTATGAATCATGAAAATATTTTGAAATAAACAGATTAGACAGGAAGAGATCAGACATGATTCCCTGGAGGTTTTCCAAGAAATGGTTGGAGAGACATCTGGCAGGAGACGCTTCAGAACATCTCATCTCAAAGCCAGGGGGTTAGACATGATGATCCATTGGATCCCTTTCATCTGTGTGATTCCATAATTCTCTAAGCTGACCCATATGGCAATCCGACTCCAGTTCTGGGGAAATAATTTCCCTGCACATCCCCTGGGAAAGTTGCTCCCTTCACTTCAATTCATATTGCACAGCTTACATTGGTACGTGGACTGCATTTAAGGAAAAGTGCTTATCATGTTGCATATTGCTCACTAACTATAATCTGTAGTGGGTTAGCATTTCAGGATGGCAGACAATGAGGTTGTGTGCTGAACAAAAATATCTTCCCAGTTTTTTTGAAATAATTGTGTTTAGAATGAAAATTTGTCTAGTTTGTCCTATTCAGATGTACAGTGGTACCTCGGTTTTCGAACGTAATCCATTCTGGAAGACCGTTCAAGTTCTGAAACATTAGAAAACCGAAAACTCAGTAGCCAACAGCTAGGCCTCAGGATCGTGCACTCAGTGGAAGCAGCATGGCATGTTCGACTTCTGAGGTGTGTTCTAAAACTGAAGCATTTACTTTTAGGTTTATGGCATTTGAAAACTAAAGTGTTTGTCAATGGAGACATTCGAAAACCGAGGTACCACTGTTTTACAAAGCATAGGACTGGGGGATCCCAGGTTCATCTCTCCACAGCTATGAAGCACAATGGCCTCTCTTAGACTAGTCATTATGGGTGATATTAAATTAACCTTTCCCCCCCCTCTCCCTTTCTCCCATCTACAAATCTGTTCTGGAAGATTGGGGGAGCCCCATAACATATTGCAAGGTGGGGTGGGTAGGTAGAACATTCTGCCACCTTAGTGCTCTGTTGAATGCAACCCTATACCTCAGTCCAGCCTATCTCCAAGGGTTGTTGTGATGATAAAATTGCTGATGGCGGGGAGAGAAACCATGTACACAACTTGACTTTGTTGGGAGCCAATAAGAGATATACATGTAGAAAAATTTATTTCCCCAACTCAGAATGTAAGATGAGACTCAGTAATGCCTTGTAGATGCCTGCAGAAAATTTATTGTCACCTCTGATTGATGATGAACATCTAATCTGTTTGTACAGCTATATTTCAGGGGTAGTCAATGTAGTGCCTTCTAGATGTTGTTGGACTACAACTTCCAGCTCCAAGGGCCTTCTGGTGGTTCCCTCATTGCGAGACATGAGGTTACAGAGAACCAGGCAGAGGGCCTTCTTGGTAGTGGCGGCCGCCCTGTGGAACGCCCTCCCGCCAGATGTCAAGGAAATGAACTGACTTTTAGAAGACATCTGAAGGCAGCTCTGTATAAGGAAGTTTTTTTAATATTTTGTTGTGAGCCACCCAGAGCAGCTGGGGCAACCCAGTCAGTTGGGTGGCATATGATGATGATGATGATGGATTTGGTTTAAAAGTGTGTAGTGGAAAATCCCTGAGCTTGCCATAGCACTTTTTTGTTTTTCAAAATGAGATTCAGTTCCAAAGCTGCCTTTCCCCAGAGCCGAGTAAAACAAAGGTATGCAATTATTAGTGCAAATGCAACAATTAAGCAACTTTCAGATGCAGAAATGGTTCTGCCGGTTTGCAGTGGGCAGTGGCTGTCCAAGTGAAATGTTTAAACAGCATTCTTCCACACATTCTCCAGATTCTGGAATTCCTGTGCAAACATCCCCATTTTATCCCTGCTTCCTAATTGTGTTGCTTTGTCATTTCCAAACAATTTCGTAACCTGTGCCCTCCTTTTGCTGCCAGGACTCTTCTCTCTTGCCTTCTTTTGTCACCATTGCTATTTTTTTCCTTTTAACTGCTTTCTAGGGGGCTTCTACATTGCAACTGTCCCGGAGCTGAAGATTCTCAGAGGAGGTGCTGAATCAAATTATTCTGGTTATTTGTACCAAGCTGCCTTCAACATGCAATTGGGGCTGGACTTACTCCTAACTTCTCCTCTGAAATGAAACACGGGAATAAAGTATAGATGAACACTTAAGGGTCTTTGTGGCTAGCCAATGAGACTGGGAGTGTTGGCCCACCTTTAAAAGTTGGCTGTGCCTCATCCCCAGTAACATTTTTCATGGGGCTATGGCATCCTGCCCTTTCTGTGTGGTGGCTGTGCAAGTGTTGCTGGGTACTACTTAGGCCACACATAGGACTTTTTTTTGGGGTGGTGGTGGTGTCAAAGCCTTCTTTCACTTCTCTACACACCCAGAGACAGAGTGCCTTTCCTCAGTTCAGCATGGTCAGGGGATCTGTCTAGTTAGGCGGTGCTTATTGTGGCTTAGGTAGTACAAAAATTAGGCTAATTTGATTAGCACTCTGAGGCATCAAACAAGGAACGTGCATCCATGAACTCTGCCTTGGAAAGCTTACTGGCCAAAATGAGACCTGGCGTGGGAAATATTCTTGGGACAGACTGCTTCATGCCAGCCCACAATACTTACATTTGTACGTAGGTGAGTGTAGGTGCGTAGGCTAGCTTCTTATCACACCTTTAACATGAAAAAGCTAAGGACAGCACCATTGGTTGGCCTTGAGTTTCAGCCAAGGTAGAGCAACCACTTATGCATTGCGCATAAGTGCAAAAGAGAATGAAAGAGGGCATATATTTGCAGATATGTGTATATAAGTTTTCTGTTGGGGGAGCATTCAGGTCACACACCACACATTTGAAGCTCATTGCTTCTCCCAGAGAATCCTAGAAACTGTCATTTGTTAAGAGTGTTGGGCATTGTAGATCTGTGAGGGCAAATTATACCTCCCACGATACTTTGAGGGAAGTCATGTGCTTTAAATGTCTAGGTCACATCCACACCATGTATTTTAAGCACATGATATCCACCCCTCACCAAGAATCCTGGGAACAGTAGTTTGCCCACCACAGTGCTCAGCACCCTTAAAACTTCACTTTCGAGTTTTCTCTGAGGGAAGTCATTTGCTTTAAATGTATGGTGTGGAGGTGATATTGATCTCCCATCTTATGGTTCTTTACCTTTAAACCAAGTTTGGAGAGCCTTTCAAAGAGAGGACTCCTTCAAACTGAGGTCTGTCCTCCAACAGTCCTTCAAATAGAAAATTGCCCTTGGTAACATCAGACACACAGTCACTCGAAGACAAGGTAAAATCACCTTGTACATGGAGAGACAGTGGGAGGAAAATAGGTTCCTAAAGTTTCACGTTTGGACCAGTTCACCTTCAATGAAAGTCTTTCATTAGGAATGATTTATGTCACAATTATTAGTAACATTTGTGTCCTTGGTTTATCCCAACCATGGGTATGTGGCATGTGCAGGGATAATGTTTACCTTTTCCTGACTGGAAACAAAATGGAGGAGGGGGACATTCCTGTCAGATTTCCCACTCCCTTTTGGAACAGCTGATGTCTTTGTCTGACTGACTGTAAGGACATCAGCTAAATGGGCTGCAGGAAGAGGTAAATATTCATGTGTCTGTATTTCTTCTGCTCACTCAAGGGGAGCAGTGGTATCCAGCGTACTAAAAGTCTTCAAATGCCGACAAATACAATTTAGCTTTGAAGGCTGCCAGCAATTCTGCAGTAGCAAATCCCATTTGTAATCAAAGGGTGAGTCATTAGCCTTGACATTTGAGAAATGAAGATTACTATGAATTTATGAAAAAGATTCCCTAAAATGTTTCCCTAGCAACTGCCAATGAGGAGCCTCGGGCATCTCTCTCAGGTCCCTAGGCTGAGTAAGGCTGGCAGCAGTAGAGCAGATTGCTTCCTTTCCTAGCACTGCTAAAGCAAGCAGTGCTCAGAGTCTGTTGCCTTTTTCCCACTCAGAGGACTCTCCCAAGAAAGGGTGAGGGGGACAGTTGCTGTGACCTCAATGTGCAATACTTATGAAACATTGCAAGATGGCAGCCCCGGTTTCTTCATATATAGTATATAGCTGATCTGGATTTGTTTCTCCCACCATGTAATGGGTGCTGCTGCTTCCAAATCTCTGGGAAGCACTGATGAGTGTATGTATTTATCATACAAAAGGTGTCTCTGTGTTGGATTCAACTAACTTGGTGAGCTAGCAGAAGCCAGACCAAGGGCTCCCACTAGCACAATGGAGCTTTTTCTCTTCTTCTCTTTGCCCAAAACACCTTGGAGGGTCATGAGAAACCTCAGAACAACATGTGAGAGAAGGAAAGCCGTGTTCATTCCATGTGAAAAGCAGAATGCTTGCACCGATGGAACAATCAGAAAAGTGCACCGTTGTAATACTCACACAACATATCATTTTCAAAATACTTTTGGGGCTATTTCCAAATCTGTACTAACAGTTTATACATTGTCCGAGTTGAAGGCAGGGCATCACCCCGTGTTTTTGAGAGTTTTAGCAAAAATGGCACGCTGTTTTCTGGAAGGATAGTTATGAGAAATGATCCCAGCAACATTCAATATGAATTATGAGACTTTTATAAGCACATATCTGCACAAGCTGCAGAATAATAATGCCTGGAAGAAATGAAAGGGGATTGTGGTTTTTGGAATGGTGATTTTGGTCATAGAGTATATGTAATGGGGTCAGATGGAAAATGTTTGCTATGGACCTGAAACAGTTGCATGCACAGTCTCATTTGTTATGCTAATGTCATATGAAAACAAATATTCTTTGTTAGTAGTAATTATACTTGCCTCTTTTGGAAATTCTAGTGCACACATCCTTTATCATACCACAATACTCCCCCCACCCCTTTTTCTCTATAGAAATATAATCTATCATCTATCTATCCATTCATTACCATGATGTTCTGCTAATGTGACTATGGCTAAAGTCCTGTGTACCCTTGTTCGGGAATATGCCCCTCTAATGTCAGTATATTTTATATGTGCCTGATGATGGTTCCAAAGTGGGAAATGGAGAAGGTTGCTCCTATATACACTGTAGGACACTTATGGTACTTTATTCTTATTTCCTGTTCAACATGTGTATGAGACTGGAGTGAAGAGATAACAGTATGTTAGTAATATGCAGCAACCTCTAACCTATATCTTGCCATTTCTGTGCTTTCCCAGAGTCAGTTTTCACTGAGAGACTTCAGTATATGCAAGATGAATTGAGGTGAATTATGAGAAGAAGACAATGAAGATGAGCAGGACTTGAGATTGCTGGGGAAAAGAAAGAATTTGCATTGAGATACTAGTGAATCCACTTTGGCCTGTGAATTTTCAGGATGCAATATTGCCATTTGTCAATACTATTAGGTCAGAAGAAATGAACCTTGCATTTGGTGTGTATAAAACACTTCCACAGATTAACGTAATATTCCTTAGAGCTGTCCTGTAAAATGGATCAGTCTCATTTTCCTCATTTTGCATATAGGTGGCTGAAGAGTGGCCTGCCTGCTGAGTTCATGACAATGGACAAATTTTAAACTGGAACATTCTGTTTCCTGGCTCACAGGTCCTATTCTTAGAAACAGCATACCTGTTCTCTTCTAGAAAAGAAACCAGCGTTTAGGTGTGAGGCGCATTCTATTTTTTGATGTGGTTAAAATCATCCATTTCCATTAGGAATATGTTTGAATGTGTCGTCACATAGTGAGAGGTGATATTTTTCATGCTAGAGCAAAACTGTAGTGGTTCGTGGTTAGTAGCACTGAAGCTCTTAGCATGGTGCCTGGCTCACAACCATATCAACATATCAGACGTCAGAAAGGGGAAGGGAAAAACAAGAAGCATTTTTGCCTTCTTCCACTGCACCACCACAACAGCTGGAACAGCAAGGAAGGTACACAGCTGGGATGAAGGGCATAGAAGGATTGGAAGTGGGCAGGCAGATAGGAGGGAATATGCTTCTCTGGCTCAGATTAAAATCTGAACCTGAGAAGAATTTGGGGGATAATACCGTAATACTTACTTAGAGAACAAGTGTCATGGGCTGCCAAGATTCTTATTTTTAAGTCTGGAAACACAAACTATATAATGACATCTCTAGTACGGTGCAGAAAATAACTGTTCTCAATGTCTGAGGATGCAGTAAAAAACTATATGCAACATATAAACCATCTGTGGAAAAAGCAACTTGATTTTCCTTTCTCCATTGCCAAAAATAACATGTGGCTTGGGCTTTAGAGAGACCTTACAAATAGCAAGTGTAGCCGATAGATAATGAACTAGTTTTGGTGATGAGAAACCTGAATTTGAATGTGTTCTCCACCCCCATTGTTCAGCCCGGACACTGAGGTCCAGCTCCGAGGGCCTTCTGGTGGTTCCCTCACTGCAAGAAGCAAAGTTACAGGGAACCAGGCAGAGGGCCTTCTCGGTTGTGGCGCCCGCCCTGTGGAATGCCCTCCCATCCGATGGCAAGGAAATAAATAACTATCTGACTTTAAGAAGACATCTGAAGGCAGCCCTGTTTAGGGAAGTTTTCAATGACTGATGTTTTATTGTATTTTTAATATTTTGTTGGAAGCTGCCCAGAGTGGCTGGGAAGACCCAGCCAGATGGGCGGTGTATAATCAATCAATAAATCAATCAATCAATCTATACTCGTGAGGTTTCCCTTGGGCACATCACACACTCCTCAAATAATATAGTCTGTAAAAAGGAATAATAGTGACCAGATTGTTGTGATGGTGAATGAAGCAAAGATTGTAAAACACCCTGCAAAGGTCGATAAATCGATAAATATGAACAACTACTTAGCTATTAGGTGATAATCAAAAAGACACCAGGAGCTCCTTCAGATAACTAAAGCCGCCTTTTAAAAAAGAAATAAATTGTGAAGCCACTAAAAAGAGTCATAGGATTGCTTCCTAGGCACAGCCAGCATATGTAACCCAGCTGATCTTTAAATGGTAGGTTAAGACTTGTTATAGCGGCACGCTAACTTTACACTGGACTTAAACCTCCAAGGACCTCGTGGATCAAAATGCCATCTTGAATTACAGCTGGAAGTGAACTGAAAGCAAGCGGCTTCTCCAGAGAACGGATGTAATTTGGTCCCTCTGAGGAGTGTTGATAAGAAAGCTGGCAGCTACACCAGCTGAAGTTTCTTCAGGCCCAGCTCTGCCAGATCAGTTCTGATTAGTAGCAGCTGCAGTCTCAGTCCGCAGCAACACTACGGACGCTGAGAACACATTCCAGATGATGAATGTGATACAGATTTGCCGAAAGAAGAACATATTTCTGGGGTATAAATATAATTACACTCCGCTCTCAAAGCAGGGCAAACGGTTTCCTCTCTGTAGGTGAATGAATAGACCAGAGAGAGTGGAATTTGACTTCAGCTTCTAACCTGATTTTTTTTTTTAAAGAAGAATACAGGAATGTTCACCAAGTTGGTCATTTCCCATTTTACTTCTTTCTCCTCTTTTTCTGCTACCACCCCAAAGGATGCAAAACCTGCAGAGTCTTTCGGGTTGTTGTTGTTTTTTGTCTGAATGGAGTTCTTGCCATTCAAAATGGCTGCCACATTTCCATGCAAAAAGGCAAATAACCCCACTTTGCACAATAGGCAAGTTGAGCTCAACATACACACGACAGAGAAGCTTTCAAAATGAGTCATAAGTTAAGTGGTTAAAACCAGCTTAAACTTGCTTAATTTTAAAAGTTGTTTGTGCCCTTTGTTGATTTCTTTTTAAAAACAGGTTTCTTTCTTTCTTTCTTTTTCTTGTTGAGGGGGGAGAGAATGAGGATAGTAAGAGGGTTCTGACAAGGACTTGGAAGGGGGTATTTATTTTGTTTTGTTTTCCTTAAAAAGAAAGAACGAAAATGGGGGATGATCTAGTTAAAAAGGGGACTGGGGGAAGAGAAGAAAAGAAAACTAATAATCAGCCTCTGTACCACAAGTTTCCTCCCTAACAAAAGAGCAACAGGAGGTAGATGGTGTGTGTTTGTGGGGAATCGCAGCCTTGAGGTGGTGTCACAAAAACAATGGCTAGGGAATGTGAAGCATTTTCTCAGTCCTGCCTATTGTACCTTAAGTTTCCTGAAGTGCTTGAATAATAAAAATAATAAAAATCACCCATATTCTTCTTGGAAGTTAAGGATCAGGTGCCACAGCTGGGGCCTGTGATTCCAAACTGATTTTTTTTAACAAAAAGAATAAACTAGTTTACACCACTGCATCTTCAGTATGTAAAATATCTGCCTCCATTAGTATCACATAAGAGCCTGGGCGGTCTTCTTCTTCTTCCTCCTCTTCCTCTTCCTCTTCTCTGGATGGTATGTGGCCTTAGGTCCTACATTACAAAGGAAAGCCCTCTAAAGGAATCCTCTATTTGAAGGGCTACCTGGTCCAAGGCCAGTTTAATGATCAATATCCATAAGAAGGGAGAGTAGGAGGGGCCTTGTAGTTGCTCATCAACATTTGACAGCTGGACAGCAAACTGAGCAGACATTAGGCCACCTGGTCATCTGTGGTGTGATGTAGAATCATAGAATCATAGAGTTGGAAGAGACCACAAGGGCCATCGAGTCCAACCCCCTGCCAAGCAGGAAACGTACTGCATTTCGGTTAAAATTGTAGTCACTGGGTGGAATTCAACAAAATTGAACAAAAGATTTGCTCAGAGTAGACCAACTGAAATGAATAAACATGAATAATTTGGTCCGTTAATTATAGTAAGTCTACTCTGAGCAAAATTTAGTTTAATACCACCCAATAACTACAAGTTTAAACAGAAACAATTGAATACCACCCATTATTTCTAAATTTGCATCTGCAAATGCTATGCAAAACTGCAGCACCTTTTGTCCTTTTTAAAAAATAAAGAATGATGATAAATTCTTGGTGGCCAGCATTTTGTTCCCAAGTGTAGCCAACCAGGTGGTTCCTGGAAGCTCAGAGGCAGAGCATGAAGGAAACAGAGGCCATTTGCTCATGCTCAAACACTTGGGCTCGCTGCCTTTAAACATGGAGGTTCTAGTTAGCTATCACTGCAATTCCTGTTGCCAGTCCTCTCCTATACAAACGTGTCAATCCTCCATTTACAACGATGATCAAAGCCTGTGGCAGAGATGCAGCCAGAAAGCTAATTATGCGCTGGTTGAAGAAATGTGTGCTGTGACAGTGTTGAAACGCTTTTCCCTCTTGGCATTTCCCCTACTCTGTGCTGGATATTTTGGACAGAGAACAGCACAAGGAAATGGACAAAACTAGAAAAGCGAAGCCTTCAAGCACTTTTCACACTTTTTTTGGGGGGGGGCATTTCTTCGGCTTGTACTATATGTATCAACAGCGGCTAAAATGAAAGCTAATTTAAAACAGCTCTGTTTGCCTTTCTATCCGACATTAGCAGCCATCACACACATCACATGTAAATGGCTAAAAGGTGCTCCTCATATGGAGAAGGGACCCCTTAAGGCTACTCAATAAAACCCTCTGGATTGTATGTCAGTGTGTTGAAGTGGTCTTCTAAACACCTGGGTAAGCACTTCCATTCCAATTTACTGCACCACTGAAAATGCTTCCAAGATTATTTGTACTGGCATAAGAACATAAGAAGAGCCCTGCTGGATCTGGCCAAAGGCCTATCTAGTTCAACATCCTGTTTCCCACTGCGACCAACCAGGTTCCTATGCGAAGTCTCCACACAGGACATGAGCAGAAAGGCACTCTCTCCACCTATGGTTCCCACCAACTCACATCCAAAAGCATACTGCCCCAGGCAGTGGAGGTAGAACTTGCCCACTGATGGCATTAAAGTACATGAATGTGTCTAATGTTTTAAAGCCATCCAAGAGAGCCAGTGTGGTGTAGTGGTTAAGAGTGGTAGACTCATAATCTGGTGAACCGGATTCGGTTCCCTGCTCCTCCACATGCAGTTGCTGGGTGACCTTGGGCTAGTCACACTTCTCTGAAGTCTCTCAGCCCCACTCACCTCACAGAGTGTTTGTTGTGGGGGAGGAAGGGAAAGGAGAATGTTAGCCGCTTTGAGACTCCTTTGGGTAGTGATAAAGCGGGATATCAAATCCAAACTCCTCTTCTTCTTCTATCTATGGTAGGATCAAATGCTGTAGTTTAACTATGTAGTGTCCTTCTTTTGTGTGTCCTGAAACTTCAAACATCATTGGATGGCCCTGAGTCCTGATATTATGAGAGAGGGATAACAATTCCTCTCTATCCACTTTATGTACACCATGTGTAATTGTATGCACCTCTATCACATCAACTGTTTACTTGCCTGAATGTTGCAACCTTCCTTCATAAGGGAGTTGCTCCAACTTCTTGATCATTTGGGTTGCCCTTTTCTGAACCTCTTCCAGCTCTGCATCCTTTTCGAGTTGCTGTAACCAGAACTGAACATAGCGTCCCAAGTGGGCTTGCAGCATAGACTGGCATAACGCTATTAAAATGCCAGCTGTTTTATTTTCAGTCCCTTTCCTCGTGATCCTTGAAATGGAATCCATCTTTTTCACAGCGGCTGCACACTGGGTCAGCATTTCCAATGAGCTGTCCACTATGACCCAAAGGTCTATGAGAGAGTAGGCAACTTGTGTGCAAGCAGTGATGGTGGCAGTTGATCACAAAGGGCAGTAGGCTGTGCCCCACTTTTCAGGGAGAACTCCCTCTCAAGGAGAGCAGTCTGGGCTTAGCTAGCAACCAAAGAAGTAACTACTGCAGGAGTCTTTCCCTCTTCCTGCCAGAAACAATTTGACTCTACAAGGGGCACTCCAGAAGTAAGATGAAGGATACTTGTCCTATTCAAAACAACACACAAGGACAGTAGTGGATGGTGGGGGAAGCACACATCAGCTTCACCCACTATATCCCCATGAGCACCAACCCACCTGGTCCACCTTCTTGTGTTGAACATTAAGCTCCAAAGGGGGATTCTATATGCACTTGACTAAATGCACTTAAAATCACCTTTCAGAATTTCATGCTTGACATGTGATGGCCAGAATGGAATGGATGGGGCCAGCACACAAGGTTTGTGCCTCAAAACAGCCCCTCTGGCTCCTCCTGCCTTCAGCCAGAGGACTAAGAGCAAGCAGCTAAATGCACAACTAGGGAAGATCATCCTGCGCCAACTAGTTATAAATGCATGCTTCCATCTCACCACTTTGATCTGGTCTTGTCAAATTAACTTCCTCCCTCTTCGTTTTCCCTTCACTCTCCTACCCTTGTTGGCCTTGGCCTTGTACGGCTAGCAGCTCACTTTTTGATTATTAAACATTGCACAGTTATTTTCACTTTTAGAGACACTTCAATCATCTTATATGTCTGAGAGCAGTTCCTTGTACAGTGGTACCTCGGATTAAGAACTTAATTCGTTCTGGAGGTCTATTCTTAATCTGAAACTGTTCTAAACCTGAGGTACCACTTTAACTAATGGGGCCTCCCGCTGCCGCCGCGCGATTTCTGTTCTCATCCTGAAGCAAAGTTCTTAACCCGAGGTACTATTTCAGGGTGAGCAGAGTCTGTAACCTGAAGCATCTGTAACCTGAGGTACCACTGTACTGTATCAGGGTCCAAGCGGACTGAGACCAAAGTGAGAATTTCCCACTAAAAGCAACCCCAGAGGTGTCATGGGTCAGCTTAGGATCAGGCACAGGTGCTAGAACTGTAGACAATCAGGATCCAAGACAAAGTTAACAATGTAAACATGAGTTGGCAACTGCCCAAGACTAGTGGGGAGCTGCTGTTCTAGCAGAAATCAGGCACAGACAGTACAGTCAGAACATTTCCTTTCTGTTCTTTGGCAGGCCTACAAAATCCACCTGATACCTTCCTCCCACACCTAAGCAGACTCCTTGCAGCCTTGTTTTCTCCTAGAGGAGCTGGGTTCATCTTAGTTCCTAGGGGTCAGAGGAAACAGTTTGGATCCATGATGCAGCATTGTAAGCCATGCTGCTTAATGAAATCATCACTTATACTGAAGCTTTCTGTGTGCTCCCAAGCAACCTCTTCACATGAGGTAACCCCAAAATCTAGGTCATACAGCCTCCTGACATTCTGGAAATTCTTGTGAGTCCCCTAAAATAAATCCTTGTACAGGTAAAAATCACCTCCAATTTGGTTTTAGGTGAAAGAAGGCAGCAGCTGTCCTAAAATGAATTGCTTCCTGGGCTTAGCCTCTTTCTGTTCTGACTGAAGCAAGTTTGTGGCCTCTTCATTTTTCATTCTCAACTCCTTTCACGTCCAACCTGAAGTGTTTCCTGAGCTCATCTACATGACATGGGCCTATCCAATCAAAATGTGCTTCTCTTTTCCACCAATGACTCCTGCCCATTTGCATTTATAATGCGGTATCAGTACATATGCAAGAATTCAGTTGATTGTATAGGTCAGGAAGCTGTGCTGGGTGTTAACGCTATAAAGCAGCTCTGACTTTCCATGATGCTCCCAGCTGTAGCACCCCAGTAGGTTACATAATAAACACACTCATTACCTTGAAAGAAATCAAGAGACATTAAAAAAAGAAACAGAAAAATAATACTTACAGAATTTTTAATTGCAAATCACTAAAACCTACTAAGCTGCACAATAGCGAGTTATCATTTTATGCGAATGAGATCAACTTCTGTACACACCCCAAATTATAATAGCCGCCTGGGTAGATTAGCAACACTGTGTTTAGCAATATCTGGAAAAATAAACAGTACTGACTTCTTTAACAGAGAAATATGGTATTGTAGACAGATGAAGAACAATATAGAGGGGGGAATGGGGGGGGGGAGGAGGATGCCTAAGCATATTCTTTTCCCTGTCTCAATAGTTCAGTAGACTATTTGTAACCCGAAATAAAGCAGAAACCAATGGAAGGTCTGCTGTCTTTCAGATACAAGCTAGTTGCAATTGGATGAATTAATGACTTCTCCATTGATATTGTAATTTTTCTAGTATGCATAGAGAGAAATTATCATATTGTGGGTTCCAGGGGCCCTTGATATTCCCAGATTGGGGATCATTAGGGATGTTTTTCCATGCTAGGCCAATACTCATTGTGACTGTGTTGGTGACATAAACCATTCTCCTTAAATTGAAAGCCACTGATCACTAAAGAGGCTGGACCTTGAGCTTAAGACCTTGGTGACTGATTTGATTAGTCCATTTGAGTGAGAATAGGGCAACACAGGGGCTATGTTAATGGAACTTAAACAATAGGCCATCACTAATCAGAGACCTCAAGGTTGAAGTGAGGTTAATTGTTATGCGGGTGGCATTTGAAAAGAAGTGTTGACTAGTGTAATGCACTGTGGGACTGTAGCATTTGAACATGCAGCCTTAAGGCCAGAGGTTTTGTTTGGTTTCTCAATGAAATTTAAAGCTACATTATGCACATCTCTAAACAGCAGCCCATAGACCACAGCCCTTTGATACTGGGGAAGAACAATTGTTAATTGATAAGGCAAAGGAGCCCCAGGCACAACATCCTGATACCAAATTTCACCAAAATTTGAAATTATATTCCAATTCCTTAATGGAACTGGGAAATAATTTCAAATTTTGGTTCAGATTGGCAGGAGCTCTAACCCATGTGCACTAAAACACAACTTTCTAGTTACACATTTGTAAGAAATCTCCAGAAATGTTCGGGCATAGGTTTTGTTTAGAATTGTAATCAACATCTGAGCTCCATTGTGCACAGTCTATGACACAGCAATGGAGTTACCTGAAAGAAGAAACTAATCTACCTGACAATACAGGTATTTATATTTTAAAAATGAGCATGTAGTGCTATGCGGCACTTACTTCCAGGCTTGGCTGGATTGAACTGCAGAAAGTACTATGGAATTTTAAGAAACAAGCAATGTCTTAATTTTAGCATCTGATGATTGACATTCAGAGAAGAAATGGTGTTTAACACATTCCTTTACATGTATAACATGAACACAGTGCAAAAGAGCATTGGTACATATCCTGGGGGGAAACACACTGCCTTTGCTTAGAAGTTGCTTACACCCTTAAATTCTGAAAGCACAACTCAATTGCAAGAGCCATTGGCCAAGATTCTCCTCCCATATGCATCATGAGCCCAAGGGGACTTGCTAAGTGGATCATTGGTTTTAGTGAGACATCTTTCCACTGAAGTAGTCCAGCAAATCAGCACTATGCACCAGTGGTTCAGCTGAACAGCATGAGGTAGTAAATACTGGGAAGTGCCTGTGGTTGATCAGGCCATCTTAGGGGGTGATCACTGGCAAAGGAGGACAGGGCTTATGAAGCTTTCATAGCTAGGTAGAAGCAGTGGAGGCTGGCCATCAGGACACGGATGGCATGCCTTACCAGGATCTTTTCACTCACCCCTTCTTTCCTAGTGAGGAAAGCCACTTTGTGATTTGCCTCAGGTGCCAAAATGTCTTGGGCTGGTCCTGGTATGAGGTTTCCAGGTCAAAAAACCCACTTCTAGGCCTAGAACCTTTGTTCAAATAGAGGACTGTAAAGTTAGGAACACACGGTCAGCCTGCATAAAACCAACCAGTGAGATTTCATGGTTATTAAAAGGCAGAGGGCCTTTTTGGTAGTGGCGCCCATCATGTGGAACGCCCTCCCATCAGATGTCAAGGAAATAAACAACTATCTGACTTTTAGAAGACATCTGAAGGCAGCCCTGTTTAGGGAAGTTTTTTTTAAAAAAAGTTTGATGTTTTATTGTGCTTTTAATTCTGTTCGGAGTTGCCCAGGGTGGCTGGGGAAACCCAGCTAGATAGGCGGGGTATAAATATATTATTATTATTATTATTATTATTATTATTATTATTATTATTATTTTGTTATTGTTATTGCTTTGCATGTTAATTTGCTTCTCTCCCTCCCTAGATTAGCACTTTTGTAGTAAATGATTTGTTGAGTAACCTTAATCTCATATTTTTCCTTACAAGGATGAATCCAGAGTGGCTCACATGATAAAACTTCATACAGTACACAAAAACAAAACCAATCCAAAATTGCATTAGATCCTGCAAAGACAGTGGCTTCGTGGAAACCATCCTTTCAAAGAAGACTGTGCAACCCAGTCAGATGGGCAGGGTACAAATAATAAAAAAATTATTATTATATCTGTTTGTTTGACTTGAATTAAAATCAATATTCTTTCTCCAAAATTTAACATCCTTTGGCAACCAATAGATTTCATAATGATAAAAAAGCATATTCATTATAAATCTTGTTATAAGTGGTGCTTGTTAAAAAACAAACCCTACTTTGGGAACTTTGAACTTTGATAGACGGAGCTATTATTGGCATCGAAAATGATTTTTGTCTTCTTCGACTATTAGGTAATTTAAAAATTGGCTTTAGATCAGTCCAATATGGTGATCAGGTGGTGGATTGATAACAGATGACAGTCCCTATCCTGTTCACCAGTTTTAGCTGCAGAGCTTCGTGAAATCATATGGAATAAACACAGCCTTGATAATTAACTGGATAGTTTTGATATATTGTTTTAAGTTTTGTGTGTCTGTTTGCCCTCCTTACATTTTTATGGATATATGGATATAAAGGCAGAGTAGAAGGAATGGCCTAAATCAGAAAATGAAATGGAGAGTGTTTGATGTTTGTTTCTTTTCCTTTGTTGTTGCCAGTGTTTGATCACTTGCGTGATGTCTAATGCCAGGTTAAATAGGTGACACTTCTGATAAAGCAGATAGCAACAGCTTGTTCCTTATGGTGAGACAATTTAAGTTACCTCTGGTTTGAAGGCATACACTCTCCAGGATGGACAAGGACATTATTATAATGTGGCAAGGCTGGGAAGTGGTGATGGCCACTAGTTTAGGATGAGGAAGGTGGTGATGGACTCCCCTCCATTGGAAGCTGTTAAACAAAGGTTGGATGCCTGTCTCTCTGGGATTCTGTAGATGTGATTCCTGCATTGCTGGGGGTTGGACAATATAACCCTTGGGGTACCTTCCAACTCTACAATTCTCTGGTTCGGTGACTTTAAAAGGGAATTTGATAAATTCATGGTGGTTACACCAATAGGTAAAGGGACCCCTGACCATTAGGTCCAGTTGCGGACGACTCTGGGGTTGTGGCGCTCATCTTGCTTTATTGACCGAGGGAGCCAGCGTACAGCTTCCGGGTCATGTGGCCAGCATGACTAAGCCGCTTCTGGCGGTTACACCTATAAATGGTTACTAATCTTGATAACGACATACGGCCTCCAGATTTTGAGACAGCATGCCTCTGATTACAAGTACAGTACTGAACATTTATTCTGCACTTAAAAAAATAATAATTTCCCATCAATTACCGAGAAAAGAAATCGCAATGATAATTTCCCAGAAGGGACAAAACATTTTGGGAGAAATTACCATATGTGGGGTGCAGGAGTTTTGTTCACTTACCTAACTTGTGGGTACCCTTTCTTGACCTCTGCAGCATCCCTGGGTGCCTACAGTTCCTGAAAACTCCAAGACATCCCCTCTGCTGTAATTGCAGATGGTAGAGTGCTGCCCACCATGTGCCTGGTGACTGTGGTTATTTTTCTTTTTTTAAGCAAAGTCTTTTAACTTTCAAAGAAATGTGTTTGGAAAGTGGCGAGCACATCAATCTCATGTGCTCAGCAATCACCATCCCAGTTTCCTGCATTTCAGTTAAAACCAAAAGGGAGACATCATGAGGCAATTCCTCCCATGAAGCCTTTTGAACTCAGGAAGCACAGGCAGCTGGGGAGGCTACAGAGAGCTGGCGAAAACACACACACAAACACCACCTATGGCCACTTCATAACAATACATTAAATCAGGTATCTTCAACCATTTCAGACCCAGGACCCCATGCATTTGGTGACCAATTTCTTAATCTTTTACCACATATTTGCATGGTGGCCCTGTTGCGACCCACCTTGGATCAGGCCACAATCCACTAGTAGGTTCTGACCCACCAGTTGAAGAGCAGCACATTATGTTCAACCTTGCAACCACTGAAAGTATAAAAAACCAATGGAGGCCAAGGAGGTTAAAAAACTTAATATGGAATCCAAATGGCCAAAATATTGGGAAATTGTAGAACAAGAAGGTGAAAAGGTGAAATTACAGAGCTATGAGAAATTGAAGTTTAAAGTTAGAGATTGGCTCCATTATTATCAGATAAATGAAGTTTTCAAACAGGACAGGAAAATTGGCTTCCAGGTGGAGAAGTCAAAGTTAGAAACAGAATTGTTAGAACCCAATACTAAGAATCTGTCTAGAATGTACAATTTGCTGCTGAAATGGAATACACAGGATGAAACGGTTAAATCAGCTATGATTAAATGGGCACAGGACATTGGTCATGACATTATGTTTGCTGATTGGGAACAGTTATGGACCACCGGTATAAAATTTACGGCATGTAATGCCTTAAGAGAGAATATCATGAAAATGATTTATAGGTGGTACATGACCCCAGTCAAGCTTGCAAAAATTTATCATTTGCCCAATAACAAATGCTGGAAATGTAATGAAACTGAAGGTACTTTCTATCACCTTTGGTGGACGTGCCCAAGGATTAAGGCCTTCTGGGAAACGATATATAATGAAATTAAGAAGGTGCTTAAGTGTACCTTTCATAAAAAACCAGAGGCTTTTCTCCTGGGCATAGTAGGCCAATTGGTGTCAAAGAAAGAAAGGACGTTCTTTATGTATGCTACAACAGCAGCAAGAGTTCTACTAGCAAAGTATTGGAAGATACAAGAACTACCCACGCTGGAAGAGTGGCAGACGAAGGTGATTGAATATATGGGACTAGCAGAGATGACGAGCAGAATCCGTGACCAAGGGAAAGAGACGGTGGAGGAGGACTGGAAGAAATTTAAACTTTATCTTAAAAATTCTTGTAAAATTATTGAGTGTTAAAATGTCATGGGTAAAGCATAGCAGATTAGCAGCGATAAATGATTGGACAAGAGGAAAGAAAAGGGTTAAAGAAAGGAATCAATAGGTAATTTAGACCAGGGGTTGCTGGAAAAAGTGTAAAACAGGGATGCAGAAAAGGGAGGCATGGGGAAGTCGTTGAAATTGGGTATATGAAAAAATCTATGAAATTATACATGTTTATATGTTTGTTTGTCAGTGTTTGTTATTTGTATTGTCTTATATTATATGTTGAAAAACCAATAAAAATTTTATAAAAATAAATAAATGAAAGTATAAATAACATTCTAGCGAACTCTGCAAGAGAAGCAGAACAACAGAAGCCTCTTTTGCAGATGAAGAGAGCTTTTGAGAAGCTGAAGGACAAATTTCAGCACAGCACTACTGAACAGAAGTTGCTGGGGGACAAGGGCTATTGCCTTCGTGTCCTGCATATGGACTTCCCAGTGGCATTGGTTTGGTCACTGTCAAAAACAGGATGCTAGACTAGGTGGATATTTGGTTTGGTCCAGGAGGGTGGTTTAATTGGTGCAAATGTCCTTTAGCTTTTGAATAAGTGCAGAAGAGAAAAGTAAGAGATGTCAAAATGTACAGGAAGAAATCTGCTTTAAGAACGTTCTGCACTCAAGTGATTGTAGCAATCAAGCTGAGGTCAATCTTCCTCCTCAAGCTCCATTCATACAGGTGTCCTTTGAGTGCAGGAGATGGAAGGAAAACCATTATTGCTGCCTGTATTATCTGAAGTTGTGAGTTGAGGCCCCGTCCCCTGCTTTATGATGAAATAAGACACATGGACACAAGTATTTTAGGTTAATGGGCTAAAATATGTGAGTGGTATTGGCTTAGGCACTGGATTCAAACCGACTACACTTGACTCCTGTCCGCTCTGCAGGAAGTCACATAAGGGTTAACATCCTGTAGGGGGAGCTTCTTGATGCAAATCAACTGGAAGCTATCCCCTAGAGTCACCGGAGGGTTGTGCCATGGCCATAGCCACCACATGGGCTTCAGACAGGAACCAAGACCACCAGATTCCTTTAACGGAACACCCTTCAAAGGGAGGGGTAGGTGATGGCCACAACCTCCCCTCCAACACATTTCCCAATGCCTGTCAAACCTTACAAAGTTGTGAAGATTTGCTACTAGGTAGATGAAAAACCAAGTAGCTGGTGCCAATCTGCCAAGTGGAAAAAATTCCTACCAGGCCCCTTAGACAACCAAGGTGACCAACTTAGGTCCATAGCAAGGTCAGGTGTTGAATGCACGAGAATAGAGGGAGGGAGGGAGGGAGGGAGATCAGTGCGTGCAGGAAACAAACAGGCTGAGCCACAGTCCCATGCTCACTTAAGAGTGGCAAACCATGCCCCCTAGCCAGCCATATTGGCTGGCTGTGGGCATGACGCGGGCCTGGAACTCTCTGTGATGCAGGGGCCATCCACACCCCTTGCGAAGCGTGGGAAGCGAGGCCCGCTCACAACTCCTCCCCTCAGGGAAGAGGAGAGACTTTGTGCATTGCACACGTTAAATATATTTACATGAACATGTGCTTGAGGAGGATTGGCTTGGGATGATTTTTGCAGGGGGAAATGCATTCTGTAAACTGTTCTGATACACAGCCATTAGCTGAACCAGCAACTGGGAGGACATACTAACGTTCATGTAAGTCTAGTGGGAAAAGCTACTTTAGCAGCATTGCACCTGGAATTTACAAGATCTCAAGTCATGAGTACATATCTTGTGATGCTATTTCCCCAGAAATGATGGATGGGAAAATGAAAGGATAAAATATATGTTGTCATTGTCCTTAATGCAATACATCTAGAAGCCATCTTTTCATTTTTGAGAATAAACTCTCAATGGTGGTGATATAATAATGTCGTTATCTTGTTACAGAATGTGCTGAATTATAGCTGTATATTATACTGATTACTCTATTAAATGCATCTGCTATAAGATTCCAGATATGAGCATCACGGTACAGCATGTCATAGTAAATCCCATTACATATTTGTTTCTCCGAATTACATAATCCGTACTCACAAGTCTAATGTTTGATAGTAAAACTGGGTGCATTGTACAAGCCAGCTGCAGTACGATGGGAAAATTCAACTATCCCAAGTATTTCAGCTTAATACCTTGCACACCAAATGACTATTCATATAAAAAACTTTAATTGCAGCTCCCAAGGGAGAGAGGGGGTTATGAGGTAGCACGAGACTGAATCTTTGCATTTCATTCTTGAGAATAAAACACTTTAATTTGCCCTGTGAGTAAATGGGCTTTGGAAATTGAAATCAAATGTTAATTCCATGTACTGAACACTACATGGAAAATCATTTATTCTAGATGAATATATACCCCCCCCCCCAAAAAAAACCCCAGATATAAGAACTTGCCATTATATACACTGTGCAGGAATATTCAGCCTGTTCTATTCCTTATTTATCTTCTTGAAAAGAATGCACAAACTTGACTCCCAGCTGCTTTCCTTTAATGTTGGAAGTTTTTCCCCTTTGGCTGTTGCTGATTATATTTGTTTTTCACTGTGGCCTACAAGTTAATAAAGCATTTTAAGGAGGTCCTTGGCACCGGCTTGTGAATAGTCCTTTTAAAATCAGTAGAACTATTCACCCTCTTTAAGTATTTGCTTAAGCATCAAAGCTGATGACCCTGTTTCTGTAAGCAGTTTCTGAGCCTGTTTACCGCAGCGGATGAGGATATTTAGTGTCCAGTATTGTGCCAGATTTATTACATTGTGTTACTTGGTTCCTTAGAGTTGCAATTTGGGATTTCGGAAGGGCTTTGCCTGTCAAAGGCAGGAGACTTAATAAACAACAACAATGGATTTTTATTAGCATCCTCACACTGTGAGTCTGATCCTGGGAGCTGAGGTGTTGTGAAATAAAAAAGCATCCATTGTGGCTCATGGAACTGCAGGGCACTCTAATAGGAGGCAGTTCTTTAATAATAATCAAGACTCAGTGGAGTGTGTGATCTGCATGTCTTTGGTCCTTAAGTTTGGTCCCTGAAATCCCCAGTTAATAGATGTCAGGTATTAAGACTGGA
The DNA here is from genome assembly GCF_027172205.1 of Podarcis raffonei. Classification (NCBI taxonomy): domain Eukaryota; kingdom Metazoa; phylum Chordata; class Lepidosauria; order Squamata; family Lacertidae; genus Podarcis; species Podarcis raffonei. The sequence continues at coordinate 76,629,975 of NC_070606.1, forward strand.
TAAGATCTCCGACTTGAGAGTGGGAGGGAGGCTGGATGAGCCCATTTTGCTAGAAATCTGTGTTCATTTCGGAGGAAATGAAAAACTGGACTGAATGGTGCCCGTTTGGTACATTATTCTTTCAGTCTGAAATGAATGCAAAGAATATGAACGGGCTCCCATCTGTACACATTCATTGCTCATTCTAGGGGTCTTGGTGGACCACAAGCTTAACACAAGTCAACAGTGTGATGCAGCACACTGCTAATGCTATTCTAGGCTGTGTCAACAGAAGTATAGTGTCCAGATCAAGGGAAGCAATAGTCCCACTATATTTTCCCTTGGTCAGACCACATTTGGAATACTGTGTCCAGTTCTGAGCACCACAATTTAAGAAAGATATTGACAAGCTGGAAGGTGTGCAGAGAAGGTTAACCAATATGATCAAGGGTCTGCAAACCAAGCCTTATGAGGAACGGTTGAAGGAGCAGGGTATGTTTAGCCTGGAAAAGAGGAGTCTGAGAGGAGATACGATAGCCATCTTCAAATATCTATAAAACTGTCACATGGAAGATAGAGCAAGCTTGTTTTCTCCTGCTCTGGAGAGTAGGACCCAAACCAATGGATTCAAGTTACAAGAAAGGAGATTCTGACTAAACATCAGGAATAACTTTCTGACAGAAAGCTATTCGACAGTGGAACGTTCTCTCTTGGGAGGTTGTGGACTCTCCTTCCTGGAGGTTTGTAATCAGAGGTTGGATGGGCATCTCTCATGGATGCTTTAGCTGAGATTCTTGTATCATAGGGGGGTTAGACTAGATGGCGCTCAGGGTCCCTTCCAACTCTACAATTCGGATTCATTCATGGCATCTGGAAGTTGTGGGACCTCATTTTGGCTATAGAGTTGATTTTGGTGCCTACTTCTAGGGTAAAGAAGTAATATTAAAAATCCTTATTAACATTTGGCAGATCGATACAGATGATACAGGTATCTTGGGGTGTCAGGCCTCATTTTGAGTTAGCCTTATCATCTGCCAAGTGGTAAGGAGAATTTGCCCACAAAACAGGTGCAGTGGTGAGGTAAAATGTGTAGTAAATTGGCATTTGTCTCCATCTAGCCAATGTGGTGTAGTGGTTAGAGCAATCAGACAAGGACCTGGGAAACCAGGTTTCATGAAGGTCACTGGGTGATCTTGGTCCAATCATGTTCTCTCAGCCTAACCTTCCTGACAGGGTTGTTTTGAGGATAAAATGGGTAAGGGGAGAACCATGTGGGATGTAAATGTAATAGTATAATCTTATCACAAAATCGAATGGATGCAAATAAGAAGCCTGTGTTTGCAATTTTCCCCTGTTGCTGCCAAAGCAACAGGATTCTGAACAGTTCTGAGGTAATGCAAACTCGTACATTTGCACGCTATCTGGCAAAACTGTTTATTCAGGCTGAGCCTGAATGAAATCCCCTCTTTCAATATCCCAGTGTCTCAGCACATGTGAAGGAGCTACTACATGTGAAACTGAGCAAATCAAGTGTCATGGTCTGGAAGGCCTTGGAAAGAGATTGATTTTTGCACAACTCCCTTTTAGCGTCTGCTGCGGCTTTGAGGAACAACATTAGAGATTCTTGTCACAGATGTTTCTTTCATAAACTGTTGTGGGAGAATGACATTGTACAAAAATGGTTTACTGCTCTGCTTTCATCTCTTGGGAAAACAAAGTGTGCGCTAGGCAGCCTCGCCAAATGTGCTGAAGGAACTCTCTTCATGGAGACCACAATGGCTTTAAGGATCATGACATTTACAGAGCTGATTTTAGAGACCCTCTTGGCAAATGTACAGTGGTATTTATCCAAAGTGTGTGCCTCTGAAGGCCCCACACCCTTGTTTAGTTCAGTGGAGTAAAACTAACCAGTTGGATGTTACAGAATACTGGAGATAAAAGGACTGGGCTTACATACCATGCACTGAATGAATGGTTCACTGTGGATTTGAGTAATTAATCACCTCTAACAACAATACAAAACTGCCATAGTATTTAAATCTGGATATCTGCTCTTGGGTCTTTCTGTCCAAATGACAAGACTGCAAATACATGCAACCAGAGACTCGTCTCGTGTTTAATGCTAAAATCATACTTTCGTGTGCGTTTGCTGTAAGTCTCTGAAGTGAGGACAGTCTCAACTTAAAAACAGTTGAGAATGCAGGGTCCCCCCCCCGAAAGGTTTTGCACAAGCTTTTGCTCTTCTATAGTTTCTATAGCAACAGAGACATGACATAGGACCTACAATATAAAAAACTATATCCTAGAGAAAAGTGATCCATGTGTCACATGAAATTTTCATATAATACTACTTTTAAAGTAATAAACTGGAAAATGGAATAACAAACTATTCTTGAGCTGTCCAGCATTTAAGTTTGTTTATTTTAAAAGCAGAATATGTACCATACCCTCCAACATTTCTCCAATGAAAATAGGGACGTCCCATTCCATGATAATAATTTTACTATTTATACCCCACACATCTTACTGGGTTGTCCCAGCCACTCTGGGCAGCTTCCAAGATATATAATAATGTAATAAAACATTAAACATTTTAAAAAATCCCTATACAGGATTGCTTCCAGATGGCTTAGGGGTCAGATAACTCCATACCCTCCAGCATTTCTCCAATGAAAATAGGGGCATCCTAAGGGAAAGTGGTACATTTCTGGATCAAATCAGAAACTTCTCTAAATCAGGGATGCCCCTGGAAAATAGGAAGACTTGGAGGGTCTGGTGTACATGAACAAGTGAGAAGTGTCTGCCAAGCCTTCATGTACTGTATTTTTTTGTTTTTTAAAGCCCATTTTGCATGTGGCCATTGTTTACAAGATGAAGTCAATATGAATGGACCTTTGCAATGGATGCAGACACACTAGAGAAGTAACTTATAAATGGTCCAAAACAAGCCTCAATTGTGATTCAGGGCCCACTCATATTACTGTTCTTCTTGAGTCTGTGATGTGCTTATTTTGGCCATTCACCATGATGTGTAGGATTTGGCTTTTGCACCCATTGGTAAGAATGATTCTCCCACCAGCACTTGTCAATGTGATCTGTACACATGGCACTGAGTACACATCACCAGTTCACCACAAACTGGAAACCTACCAATCATAAGTTCTTTAGAAACCAGTCCATATATTATTATTTTTCAGGACATAGTGAGTTGCAGTACAGATAACTTTTGGAGCAATCACATAAACATTACAGCATGCAAAAGGAAAAAAGGAAGCATTGTGGTTCATGCGGTTTCTTCTTTGGTTAGAGCAGGAAGGTGGCATAAAGGCTGCATCTCTGCCACAAAATCCAAAATTAGCTTGGAACTGAAAATTATATGCCTGCAGTCTTTTGTATCATGTAGCATGATGTATCTAATGTATCATTCAAGTGATTTGATGGAGCTTATTTTATCAGCAAAGTGTTTTTACAAACATATCACACCCAAGAGATTCTGCAAAGTTTAAAATTGTTCTGCTCAATGACACTGCTAAAGCAATGGAGGCCGAATGGTTTTCCTTGTTTGCTGTAGGCTCTAAAAGGACCTTTGGCCTGCTTTATTTTTAATGTGCATAGGTTGCCTAGTTGTTTTAGACCCTTTATTAGTAAAGGATGAAGAATGACGCCGACATTGCTAATGCAAAAAATGACACTAACAAGAACAGTAGTTATAGAGCCCAAGTGTGTGTAAAGAAGCCTAAATCGTATTGAAACCATTGTACTTTAGAACTGGTGGAAGATTTCATTTCCCCATGGATTTCAAGGGGACATAAGAATATAGGAAGCTGCCACATGAGTCAGACCTTTGGTCCATCTAGGTCAGCATTGTCTACAAAGACTGGCAGAGGTTCTCCAGGGTTTCAGACAATCACCTCAAGGCAGGGGCGGAGGAAGGGGAGTGCATTGGGGGCAGTCCGCCCCGGGTGTCACCGCTGAGGGGAGTGACAAAATGCTGGGCAGCGCTCACTGTGGGGACTGCAGTGTGCCCGAGCCATGCATCTCTCCTGGGAGTGAAGCGGTGGCTTGGGTGCCTGCAGGCTCCACGCTGCCCCAAATGGTTGCCCCGCTGCCTCCCCCCCAGCTATAGGGCAGCTGAGTGGGAGGAGGCAGGCAGACTCCTCGGAGGCCCTGCGAAGCATCCTGCCCCAGCTTGGCTGGCCCCGCAGGCGGCTGGCTCCGCCCCTGGGCTTGCTCCGCCACTGCCTAAGGGTTCACTGTGAATTACACCGGGGTACCAGCCATGTGTTGCCAAGGCCATCTGACAGAAGCTGTAGTGGTAGGAACATTCACCCTGTGGGGACCGAAAGCAGAGCGTTCCACTCCATCTCTATCCAGCAATAAGCACCTGGCATTGCATGTAGGGGGTCATGCTGCTTGCAGCCTTTGTGCCTGGATTTGGGATTTTACTTCGCTCACTGTTAGCATGTGACACACAATCTTGTATGAAGCTTTTTCTCCCAAGGCGCTGGAATGATTAATAAAAATGTTCTGCACAGAAAGGGCGCTGGCACTTGACAACGAAACAAGGTATTTAGCTTGCTGGGAGCTGGCAAAAGCCATCCCTACATGAGCATCGGGAGTGACATGCGGTATTAAGTAGTGCAAAACAAATAAACAAAGAAGTTGACATATTGCTACTGGCAAACAAGAGAGGAGGTTGGATCATTAAAGGGGGGGGGAATCATTAAAAAAAGAGATCACCACCATGTTTAATGGACTTTCATATAGCCGCCTCCTCTCCATACACTGCTGTTTCTCCTGACAAGTTTGAGGAAAATTCTGTACTTGGAAGGAGAACAGGGCGGGAGGGCGGGGGGGTGGGGGGAAAAGGCAGCTGAAATAGTTTGATATATATATGGTAACACTTAGCAGTATATAACACGAGAGCTGTTCTCTTTGAGTTCCTTTCAAAGTGGCAAGAGAACAATGTTGACAAGTGACTAAGAAGAAAGAACTCTGATTGTTGAAGAGGTTTTTCAAAGGACTCTTTCAACAACAACAAAAGAAAGAGTAAAATTAAGCATTCCCACTAATAATTCCAGTCTGGTTCCCCAGTCATTGATTCCACCTCACCGGTCCAGTAATGCTTCACAGAGCAGCCCTCAATTGACATTGCACCAGGACTGGGGAGACCCTCGCCACCACTGCAACCACACCAGCAGAATATTGTCCGCCATACTTGATGCATGTGGAGCCTGGGAGGAGCAAAACACACCATCAGAAAATGCAGAAGAGGCATTAAAACCAGCAGATGTGTTCTCCAGTGCCCCTGGAAGCATCACCAAAGCCCACCCACCAGCTAGAGATTATGCCACTGAGGGTTCCCAGGCCCTCCAGGTATTGCTCTTTTCCAGGGTCGGTCCCGGATTTACAGAAGCCATCCAAGTTTCTGATTTGTGTCCTGCTTTTCCTCAATCTGTCCCTGTTTTCACTGGAGAAATATTGAAGTGTGCAGCAGGACGTCACTATTTTCATCAGAGAAATATTGGAGGATATGGAGCTATGCCCCTGCCACCGAGTCAAGGAGATAAGTAACTATACGACCTTTAGAAGACATCTGAAGGCAGACCTGCATAGGGAAGGTTTTTTTAAAAATGTTTAATATCTTATTATGTTTTTATATATGTTGGAAGCCGCCCAGAGTGGCTAGGGCAATCCAGTCAGATGGTTGTTGTTGTTTAGTCGTTTAGTCGTGTCTGACTCTTTGTGACCCCATGGACCAGAGCACGCCAGGCACTCCTGTCTTCCACTGCCTCCCGCAGTTTGGTCAAACTCATGCTGGTAGCTTCGAGAACACTGTTCAACCATCTCGTCCTCTGTCGTCCCCTTCTCCTTGTGCCCTCCATCTTTCCCAACATCAGGGTCTTTTCCAGGGAGTCTTCTCTTCTCATGAGGTGGCCAAAGTATTGGAGCCTCAGCTTCAAGATCTGTCCTTCCAGTGAGCACTCAGGGCTGATCTCCTTAAGAATGGAGAGGTTTGATCTTCTTGCAGTCCATGGGACTCTCAAGAGTCTCCTCCAGCACCATAATTCAAAAGCATCAATTCTTCAGCGATCAGCCTTCTTGATGGTCCAGCTCTCACTTCCATACATCACTACTGGGAAAACCATGGCTTTAACTATATGGACCTTTGTTGGCAAGGTGATGTCTCTGCTTTTTAAGATGCTGTCTAGGTTTGCCATCGCCTTTCTCCCAAGGAGCAGGCGTCTTTTAATTTCGTGACTGCTGTCACCATCTGCAGTGATCATGGAGCCCAAAAAAGTAATATCTCTCACTGCCTCCATTTCTTCCCCTTCTATTTGCCAGGAGGTGATGGGCCCAGTGGCCATGATCTTCGTTTTTTTGATGTTGAGCTTCAGACCATATTTTGCACTCTCCTCTTTCACCCTCATTAAAAGGTTATTTAATTCCTCCTCACTTTCTGCCATCAAGGTTGTGTCATCTGCATATCTGAGGTTGTTGATATTTCTTCCTGCAATCTTAATTCCGGCTTGGGATTCATCCAGTCCAGCCTTTCGCATGATGAATTCTGCATATGTTAAATAACCAGGGAGACAATATACAGCCTTGCCGTACTCCTTTCCCAATTTTGAACCAATCAGTTATTCCATATCCAGTTCTAACTGTAGCTTCTTGTCCCACATAGAGATTTCTCAGGAGACAGATTAGGTGATCAGGTACTCCCATTTCTTTAAGAACTTTCCATAGTTTGCTGTGGTCAACACAGTCAAAGGCTTTTGCATAGTCAATGAAGCAGAAGTAGATGTCTTTCTGGAACTCTCTAGCTTTCTCCATAATCCAGCGCATGTTTGCAATTTGGTCTCTGGTTCCTCTGCCCCTTCGAAATCCAGCTTGCACTTCTGGGAGTTCTTGGTCCACATACTGCTTGAGCCTGCCTTGTAGAATTTTAAGCATAACCTTGCTAGCGTGTGAAATGAGTGCAATTGTGCAGTAGTTGGAGCATTGCGGTAGTTGGAGTCAGATGGAGCAGGGTATAAATAATAAAATGATGATGGTGGTGGTGGTGATGATGATGGAATAGGACATCCTTATTTTCATTGGAGAAATGGTGGAGGGTATGAATTCTCCCAGAGAAGCAATGAGTTCTCAGTAATGGAGCCACAACAGAGAGACCACCGTGTGACCGCATGACACAGAATGCATGACAATGTCACAGCACCCTCACTCCATGAAAGCCAGTGGCAGAACCAACCATGAACCTGTTACTGCAGGTCCAGGAAGAGGATCTGTGCTGCTCACAGCCACTGATTCCTTGTTATAAATAATCATAATAAATTTAATAAATATTCAATAAATGTTTACATTTATTAAATTTACACCCTGCCTTTCCTCCCAAAGGAGCCCAAGAGGGCAAACAGACCATTAACAGAACACAATTAAAACTTCTAAATACAGTCTAAAACTTATAAGAAGTTATAACTTCTAGCTACTGAGAAGACCCTGTCACATGTCACCATCTACCAGGCAACCCCCTCATGTCAGCTCCACCAACAGAGTCCCAAGTGCATAACACATACAAAAAGAAGGGAATAGAAGATGTACAACACATGACAGCACCCTCATAGCTCCCTGGGCAGGATGTATCAATAATAATAATAATAATAATAATAATAATAATAATAATAATAATTTATTTATACCCTGCCCATCTGGCTGGGTCTCCCCAGCCACTCTGGGCGGCTCCCAAAAGAATATTAAAAACACAACAAAACATCAGACATTAAAAACTTCCCTAAACAGGGCTGCCTTCAGATGTCTTCTAAAAGTCGGATAGTTGTTTATTTCCTTGACATCTGATGGAAGGGCGTTCCACAGAGCGGGTGCCACTACCAAGAAGGCCCTCTGGCTGGTTCCCTGTAACCTCACCTCTCACAGTGAGGGAGCCACCAGAAGGCCCTCAGCGCTGGACCTCAGTGTCTGGGCTGAATGATGGGGGTGGAGACACACCTTCAGTATACTGGGCCGAGGCCATTTAGGGCTTTAAAGGTCAATACTAACACTTTGAATTGTGCTTGGAAATGAACTGCAGAGATCGGAAACGTACCTGTGGAGATCATACTGCCCACTGAGGAGAAAAACCAACCCAGGGAGGGAAATGTGGTTTTGAGGAGCAGCCAAGTCCAGGGCACGCAACAAGGGCAGTCGCAGATGCACCCTGAGAACATCCTCCTCCAGTGGCTCACTGGCCATGAGAGTGGGAAGCTGGAGTCAGGAGTGTCCTTAGTAGAGAAGCCTGCTTGCAGAGTAACACTGATTAAGGTTCCCTCCATGTTGAGTTCTGTAGAGCAACCAACCAACTGTAGTTTGTTGGAAGGATGTTCTCCAGATACATTTTCCAATTGCTTTTACTTTCCACACTGTATGTATAATGCCAAGAATGACTCATTCTGTTTTGAAATCATAAATCAGTGGGAGTAAATTGATGAGCCTATGGATAATTTATGAAATCCAGGCTATATGAGCAGCCATTATGATCCGGTTTGGGAAACACAATGCCTCACTTCATAGCTGCTAAAGGGTGTGGGAGAAGTGCCCTGTCTCCAAGTCCCGAAGAAGGTGGTGTGAGAATCTTCAGGGAAATGGGTGAGGATTATAAATTTGGCAATTTTTAATGGGATTGCCACCATCATTTAACAGCTTGCCATGAAAGGAACCTTTTTTAAATAGCAGTTAAAACAGTATAAGAAGAATCTTGCATCCTCACCCATGAAAACACAATACAAGCTGGTCAGTGGTTTGAATATGTAGATTGTGTCAATGTGATTAAAAAATTATTTTTCTTGAAGGTGGGAGGCATAACAGCCTCAGATCTGGAACAAATATGTCACCTCCCAATATACTGCCTAAAGATGTCCCAAGTTTAAAATAACCTTTGTAAAAAAACCCCAGAAGCTTTTCTTTGGAGAATTATAGGGACAGAACTACCTAAAATGTGTAGAAACTTATTCATGTATGCTTCTATAGTGGCAAGAATGTTACTTGCCCAAATATGAAAAGAAGCAGAAGTCCCAGCAAAGGAAGAATGGATACAAAAACTTACAGAATATGCAGAAAAATAAGGAAACAAGACAACAAATCTTTTATAAAAGAATGGAAATGGTTTATTGAATATTTACAGATACATTATAAAAAGATAAAAACATTGGCAGGATTATTGTACCAACCTGCAATTTTATAAGAGTACATATTTAAAGAAGATGAATAAATGAACAAATTAAGTTAATTTGGATATGCAGAAGATATTAGAAACAAATTTGAAGAACCGCAGAAAGAGGGGGAAGGAAGTCAAATTCTGAAATGTCGAAATGATTGTAAAATTAGTGAAATGTATAAGCTTGAAAAGTAATAAAATAAAATAAAATAAATATGTCTCAAGTTCTCCATTATTGTATCACCTTTGCATAAGGTTGCCAGCTAGCCTTTTGCAACAATTGACCAGGCTCAACCAAGGTTTTATCTAGTTCTTCCATGGTTAAGTATTCCTTCTTGACTGTAGGTCAGTGGTTGAACATCTGCCTAGCACACAGAAGGTCCTGGAGTTCTAATCCCTGTTGTCACCAGATAAGGCTGGGAGTATCACCTGTCTGAAACCCTGGACACCCCATGACAGTCAGAATGGACAATACTGAGCTAGACGGCATGAAGATATAGTATGGGTTTTCCCTTTAAGCCTTTTTAAAAGACAGCTGGGAGTAATAGCCAGCTGAAGAGAGTTAGCCTATAAAAAGAAATGAGGTGTAGCATGCGGGAATGGGAAGGCCTGTTCAGTTTCCCTATGGCTGCTACTTCATATTTTAGAACAAAGTCTTTGTATTCTACTCAGCAGTGGCTTGTGGGGCAGTTGCTCTCCTAACTTCCCTACACCATGGGAATAAACATTAGTCAGCCAGCTCTTAAAATTCTTAGAAAGCCTTTATTTATAAGGGTCTTACAAGTGCTTCAGGAAGGCTATCCAGTCAGATCGGACACCTGAAGTCCTAGGAAAGATAATCAGCTCTAAGTAAGGCATATTGTGGCGGTCTTCAGTCTAATAGGACTGTCTAAAGGTTTCCCTCTCTTGTTTAGGAAGTCATTTAGAGAGGGCAGTTGTTTCCCCTGAATCCCAGAACATGTGTATTTGATTATATTCCTCAGGAAGACCTATTTCTCTGTCTTAATCAGTTCTACATGCTGAATAACTATAGTTATAAACAATTAAACTGATGAATATATGACAGGAACAGATTCCTTTAGTCCCCTCTCTCCTGAAAGAAAAAGGTGGTTACATGACTGTTCAACCTTATTGTAAAAGCTTTGACGGAAGACACTGTTTCAGTAAGAGCCACCAAGTGAAAGAGGCCCGGCTCTTGCATGCACTCCAACCACAGGAGGGTTCTGTCAGCATGAGACTTCGGTTACAGAGCAGTAAACTGTTTGGTTAATATTGATAATCTGTTTTAGAAATTTACAGGCATGTTTGGAATGTGGTTTAGCTTTCCAGAGCAGAATCTGCCTGACGTAGACCTAAGCTACCTCCTCTGAAATTAGCAAACTGTGGGGTTTGAGAAGGGCTTAGAGGTTTTCTTCATTTGCTTCCTGAAATCATGGAGGTTCGACTTTAATAGGATAGGGGCAAACTTTGGTCTTTGGCCCTATGCGAGGCCAAATTTTGGCACACCCACCCACCCCCGCCTCTCAACTTTCATTCTGCTCACTTCACTACACCATAGTTGTGACACCGTGCGGCACACCCTAGGCATGGCACCCCACACAGCAAAAGTGGTTGTGCTGCCCAATATCCACCTCTGATAGGATGAAGGCTAGCCAAATCATTAGGCTGACGATCTAAACCACCAGGCCTCTTGGGCTAGCTGATCTGAACGTTGGCGGTTCGAATCCCTGCAACGGAGTGAGCTCTTGTTGCTCTGTCCCAGCTCCTGCCAACCTAGCAGTTTGAAAGCACAGCAGTGCAAGTAGATAAATAGGTACCACTGTGGAAGGTAAACAGTGTTTCCGTGTGCTCTGGTTTCTATCATGGTGTTCTCTTGTGCCAGAAGCGGTTTAGTCATGTTGGCCACATGACCCAGAAAGCTGTCTGTGGACAAACACCAGCTCCTCGGCCCGAAAGTGAGATGAGTGCCGCAACCCCATCGTCACCTTTGACTGGACTTAACCATCCAGGGGTCCTTTATCTTTACCTTTCTCAAGAGCCAAGAGCAGAAAAGGAGTGAGAAAATCAGAGACAGGATAACTCTAGTGGAACTGCCCCTTTGCAAACCTACATAAGAGCAAGATGGCATCCTAACATTGCTGTAGTAGACTGGCTGATCTACTAAGCTTCTTAATTTATAATTGCATGCATTATGGCACAATACTGGGTATCTTAGCAGTGCAAGGATTTCTGTTTGTGCAAGTGGAGTTTCCCCACTTCTTCCCCTCCTGTGTGTCCTGTGCCTGTCCAAAAACTACTGCAGAGGGTTGGGGGAGCCCCTAGAACAGATTTTGGGGGCACATGAGAGGAGGAGAAGCGGAGAATGTTCTTTGCACAAGCAGAAATCCTTGCACTGGAGCGATTGCACTAAATTCCACACACACACATGCCTTGCACATGGTTGTTTCACTTGATCTGAGCATTGTGTTTTTACATTGCTGCAAACCACGCTGGGGACTTTATGCCGAAGGGCGGGCAATAAATCTTAATAATAATAATAATAATAATAATAATAATAATAACAACAACAACAACAACAACAACAACAACAACAACAACAATAATATCCACTTAATAATAACTCTCATATGCTTACTCTCTATGTTTTGGTTTTCTCTTCTGCTTCAAGGCTTAAACAATGTAAGTTATAGGCACTCAGTTTTAAAGATTGCTATTTACAAAACTGCGATTGTAAAGGCAAAATCACTGTCCATGATTTCTTGTGTTGATTGCTTTCCCTTGGCTGCATAGGGTAATAATTTAATCTATCCTTTTTCAGGGCAAGAAGAAAGGGGGGGAAATGAAATCAATGAACAACTTCTCCAGCACAATCTTTTGTAAATATTTACGTGCCAACAGATAACTGTCCTGACCCTGCAATATTTAACACACAAAATGCTTTGCTTCTATTAGTAGCCTTATAACAAGTGCAAAGTATTGGAAAGAAGAACAGAGAATAGGTTTTCTGCATCTCCTTGCTATTATTTCATTTGAGCTAAATAAGAACAGAGGCAATGGATGAGTTATTCATATGAAGGTTGGAAGAAATATCTCTCAGGGTTTCAGGACCCCTGCGGACTTCCATGGATTTTACCAAAATATTTTTGTAGATGCCTATTGTTTTTTTACTTAAAAATACGGCAGATGTGAATGAAATGGATAGGTCTCTTTCAAGAGGAGGAAAAAAATTCAATTTCATTGCTCAGCATGTAGCATTTTTCTGTGTGTTTCAAATATGCTGTAAAACAAGATCTCCATGTCTTTTTAATAGAGAAACTTAGCACTTTGAAAAATCACAGGCAAATACTAGAAGACGAGATGATTCAGCTTTCCGTTGTTATGATGCTATTATGTTTTTCCCCCTACTTTGTTTATACTGCTTTTTCCTCTTTTTAATAAGGTTTGCTTGAACACTGAAAGAAAAATACGTTCGTGCAATGGAATTGCATTACCCATCACAAGTGTAGCAACAGCTGTACTGTTTATAGTGAGCGCTGTGGCTGAAAGACAGAGGCCCCAATAGTCTTTTGTGTATCTGTACTTCAAGATCAGTGAAGCTTTGTGCAGCAAGGCTTGCATACTATTTGCTAAGCAAAACAGTTAGGCAAGAGTCCTTGCATTCAAGCTGCTTTAGCCCCAAATGATGGACTGAATTCAGACATAATGCAAAACCATGGTTTGTTTCATAGGCTATAGTTTGTTTTGATGTCTGAACCCAAGCTTGCTTACAAACTGTGGTTTAAGGTAAAGGGACCCCTGACCATTAGGTCCAGTCGTGGCTGACTCTGGGGTTGCGGCGCTCATCTCGCTTTATTGGCCGAGGGAGCCGGTGTACAGCTTCCAAGTCATGTGGCCAGCATGACTAAGCCACTTCTGACGAACCAGATCAGTGCACGGAAACGCCGTTTACCTTCCCGCCAGAGCAGTACCTATTTATCTACTTGCACTTTGACGTGCTTTCGAACTGCTAGGTTGGCAGGAGCAGGGACTGGGCAATGGAAGCTCACCCCGTCAAGGGGATTCGAACCACCGACCTTCTGATCGGCAAGTCCTAGGCTCTGTGGTTTAACCCACAGCGCCACCCGCGTCCCTTAACTGTGGTTTATTTGGGGCCAAAAAATAACAGAAACTGAAACTCAGGATTGGTGCATGAGGTTCCATTCTCGGACTGCTCCCAGTGCCCACCACTCTTTCTCTCCCCCTCCCTGCTACCAACACTCATATTCCTCTTCCTCCTTTCCTGCTGCTGCTGCCTCCACCCACTCCCCCTTTTCCTTTCCTACTGCCACTATCCATTTGCCTCAACTCCTTTATCCTTGCACCCACTGACTTATTTGGGTAAGTGCATTTGGCACTAGCTTATCTTCTTCCCCTCGCCTCTCTCATTTGAGAAAGGGCCAATGTGGGGAGTCCTTTCTTAAGAGTGAAGCATTCTGGGTTAGAGTGGCTGTGCCACCACCATATTGTTGCAGTGGCTAGAAGTTCTGTTAAAACTTCATTAGAATTTAAAGCAAAATTGCGGTGACAAAGGAGGTCTCCCAGCCATCTCACCCAGAATGCCTTGCTCTAATGAAGGACTTCTGCTTAGCCCTTTGCTGAGAGCAAGGCAGAGTAAAGGCAGAGGTGTTGGAGGTGACCTCTGGCTCCTATAGAATATTGCTGATTTTATGCTGAGATTGCCTTTTACAATGAAGGGAAACAAGATAAAAGAAGAAAAGCCACCCTAACCCATGGTTTTTCAGTTGCACACCAGGAAGTTCACATTATGCAGTTCACTGTATCTATAGTTAGTGCAAATTATGGTTTTATATTAAGTCTCAACCCAGTCATTGTTTTAGTTTCAAGTCCAAATGAATTCCTACAGCCTTCTAAAGCTCGGAGAGGATGTAGCGTTATTCTCCTAATGCAGTAGCTAATGAGTAGAAGTGTATCTGAAATTAATAACATACATTCACTTAAGTTATAAGAATACCCAGCATAAACTAGAAGCTATAAATAAGTGATAGAGTAATCAAGGTTCTAAAACAAGAGATCATAGAACATTACATGTGTTTTGAATGGAAAAACACAACCGGGAATAACCAGGAGCGGCACAGCAGGCCTTTACATCTGTAAACGGAAAGCTATGGCAAGACACATGTACGTTAGAGTCACTGTGGGATATATGCTGTGGTGAATGGGATAAATGCGGTTAATGGGATATATGCATGTGCACCTGTTCACACATGCACTGAATGTCCCGCAACACATCATTTTGAAGTGTGATGCTATCAGTCCGCTGATGATGCCCAGCTCTATTTCTCCATGACATCTGAATCAGGAGAAGTTGTGCAAACCCTGGACGAGTGCCCAGATGCAATGGTGGATCAGTAAACCAAGTGAATCCTGGGAAGATAGAGACTCAGTGGGTCAGTGATCCCCATATCCAGAAGTTAGGCCAGTTGCCTGTTCTGAATGGGGACCTTCTAACGGATCAGGTCTGTAGCTTGGAGGTACTTCTGGATTCATCTTTGTATTAAAGGCCCAAGTGGCCTCTGTGGCTAGGACTCCTTTTTACCACCTTCATCTGCTACAGTACGTAGCAGATGCTACTGCTATGTAGGTCAGGATAATTTGGACTCTGTAGATCAGGATAATTTGGCCGCTGTAGTCCATGCACTGGTAATCTCAAATCTGAATTTCTGCTGTGTGTTGTATGTGGAGCTGCCTGTGAGCCTGGTCCAGAAGCAGCAAGATAGTGCAGAATGCAATGGCTAGGCTGTTGGTAGGGGCATATAACTGACAATATTTAACATCTGCACTGTCTGCCCATATGCTGCAGAGTCAGGTCACCTCTCTACACAAGGCCTTTTTACAAGGGAGAGGCATATCCAGACCAATGACACGTGCTGGGGTGTACTCCTTTAAGGACCAGTCATCAGGAAACCTTGGGGCTGTAAAAATGAATTGTGCCTTTGATTTTAATTTAGTGGGGAGAGCCTTCCTCAGCCACCTCAGTTTGGGAATGCGGTGATCTAGCTAATTGTCTGCAAACAATCTGTCTGCAAACAAAAAACAGGCAGTTATGTTAGGCAAGTTGACATGGTGGAGAACAGATTCATTGTTTATAATAATAACAACCTGTGAAATGTCATGTATGAGGTGTGAGAGATTGGGGGGGGGGGCAAAGACAGAGACAGAAAGAAACAGAGTGGTGCTGTTATGGCAAATGGTTTTTTGGTGGCTCTCTGGATGGATGGTAATTTGCATTACTTCACTTCCTTCAAAATGTGACCCGAAGACCTGCTGCATTGGTGGCCCCTTCTGCTCATCCTAAACTGGGCCCACAAATTCTTGCCTCAAAGTCCTGCCTTGATGACTATGCTTCTGAGGGTTCCAAACTACACCAGAGCACATCCTTCTCCTCCTTCCATCTACCTTACTGATCAATACAGCCTTAACCTAACTCCTACCATACTTACTGCCCTAAGTATTTTGTTGTTGTTTTGGCCATATGTAAAACAATGCCTGCTTTGAAGACCCAAACTTGACATCTGAAATGTGTTCAAGTTTAATGCCCAACCCTTAGGCGTTTAACCTTCCTGACCATGAAGGTCAGCAGAGGCTATAGGGCAAATTTGTTGGCTGGTGTGTAGAGAGATGGCTGCTGTTTTTTAGGTGAGTAACCTGGTAGTTTTACATGTGTATATTAGATGGATGCTTGCTATTTTGTTCTTATAAATATGGCTGACTGATGTCTATGGAGCACTTTGGGGCTGCCTGCCTGCTTCTATGTTTCGTAATGCTGGACCAGCTGATGCCAGCAGGCTAGCTGCTAGGCAGTGTGCTCATCATTCAGCTTAGGAATGGTTGGTGACTGAGCTCCCCCAACTAGCCATCTACTCTGTTTCAATAATTAGTGTATTTATCTACCTCTCCAGACATCCTGATTGTTTCTAGTACAGTATCTCTTGTTTCTTAGTTTAGTTGCTAATCAGTATCCTACAGGGAAGTGGAAGAAAATCAGAATAGTCATGCATGGCTTTCTTCGTAGCTTAGTCAACAAAAAATTCACATATATGTGACTGTGGCTCCTCCACCCCATAGATTGACAGCCATGCTGCAGCATCTGAAAAGACTCCCTCAGCCAGCCTAGAACAAGGGTGGGGAACATTTTTTTTTCAGATGAGGGCCATGTTCCCTCCTAGGGAAATCTATGAGAGACACCTGTGGATGGGAGTTGAAGACAAAAGTGAGCAGAGCAATCTTACCTCCCAGCCACATAGAAGCCATAGGGTTCTACAAATGCACATGCTTACCTGTATGGAGGTATAGCCATCCTCCATACAGGTAAGCAATATCACAGCTCAAAAGCACAAGGCATAGAGCAGAGCCACTGAGGGGTGTGAACTGAGCTGGGATCATGGCCTAGGGAGACCACACAGGGGCTTGTTGTCCCTGATGTTGTTATAGTTAACTGAAGAGCCCCAAACTTCCTTGTTATTCAGTATGGGATATTAAACCCTTAGCTGTGATTAAGGCTTAATGCTGCAATTTGACACATGCCTCTTGAAAGTCAGTTCTGTTGTAGAACTGTATGCCTATTTCTGCCACATCAGTCCAATACTCCACCGAGATGTATCCCTTTTCAGTTCCTGCTGGTGAATGGCTCTCTTCTACTCAAAGCAAACAGGTTTTCTTCCAAGTAACTACCAGCCTTTGCTGCCAGCTTCCTTAAGGCCAGCAGAAACACTTTTTGCATGGTGTAGATTTCATATATGAGTTGCAAAGGCACTTTAAGCCTCAGTGTGAAAACCCTCAGTGACTATTCCATGCCATGGCTGAAATGTGTAGACCATCTTGTTACGTGGGTTACCTATGGTGAGATTATGTGGTACTGCCACAGATTCCTGCTGGTCTCCTGTAATATAGATGCGGGGTTTAGTGATGGGCAGCTTGGTCAGACTGGCTTAGTAATCATAAGACTTCTTAATGAGTAAAGTTCACCTGTTTTCTGAGAGTTCTCAATGTTGACACAGGTGGACCGTAGTGTTACATACATGTGCTTTATCATATAGCTTCCTGAGATTTCTCAGCACTAGCAGTGACAGATGGCAGCTTCCTCCCTCCCCAAGCAGACACCCTCAGCAACAAGAGAGCTTTCTAGATCAAGTGGATTACAGCAACTACATGAAATATTTGCATGGAGCAATCAAGAGAACCGGCCTAAGTGGAAACTATACTTGCCAAACCAAAGCAATCTAAATTGGGCAGCTGGTCTGGTTACATAGTTCCCAGCGACTGACGAGAGTTTCATTGAGAGCGAAGGTTGAATATGAAAAAGTCCTACAAGTTAGCTGGCTTTGTGGTTCATGCAATTTCACAGCAATCTAAAACCTTTCAGAGATAGTGACGGGTTTCAGATTACAGAACATGGCCCTACAAAATGGCAGGCTTTGGGCACCTGGTCTGCTGGAGAACAGTGACCACACATGCTACAAAATCACATTCTGCTTTCTGAGCCAGCAGAGAACTTGGCTGGTGGTCATTCAGTTCATAACACAGCAGGGTATTAAGAGCTGGACAAATTTGTATTCTGAAGCATGTAATTACAAGCTATGGCAAGCTCACTGCACTGCAGTACGTTTAGTGTGGAGCAGTTGCTACATGGAATCAGATTCCGCCAGCCTTCATGTGGATGGCAAAACAAGAACATCAGTGTATCATTGCCTCTATTCCCAACACTAGGGCACTGAGTACCATTCCTTATGTAGCCAAGCAAGCAGCAGCACACAAGGGGGAAGTTTCACCAGGATCAGGTTAACCCCAAGGTTTGCAGAAGTGCAAGAACTCTTGAGGAAAAGGGGAGAGAGTAAGGCACCTCTTTACTCTTTATCTGAAATAAGATATATTTTGTATGAAATAATATAAAGAATGCAAATAAGCACAAATCACCACTCAACCTTTTTCTTTTTTTTAAAAAAAGGAGGAACTCAGTAGTTTCAATTTACATATGTTTTAAGTGTTTATATCTTTGAATTCCATGCTATAGAGTGAAGGGAAAATACCATAAAAAAATAAGAAGGCAATGCGGAATCATCAATGACCAAGATTCTTTTTTTAAAAAAAGTTTAAGCTTTGGTATCTATCTGTCTATCTATCTATCTATCTATCTATCTATCTATCTATCATCTTTCTAGAATCATAGAATCATAGAATCATAGAATCATAGAGTTGGAAGAGACCACAAGGGCCATCGAGTCCAACCCCCTGCCAAGCAGGAAACACCATCAGAGCACTCCTGACATATGGTTGTCAAGCCTCTGCTTAAAGACCTCCAAAGAAGGAGACTCCACCACACTCCTTGGCAGCAAATTCCACTGTCGAACAGCTCTTACTGTCAGGAAGTTCTTCCTAATGTTTAGGTGGAATCTTCTTTCTTGTAGTTTGGATCCATTGCTCCGTGTCCGCTTCTCTGGAGCAGCAGAAAACAACCTTTCTCCCTCCTCTATGTGACATCCTTTTATATATTTGAACATGGCTATCATATCACCCCTTAACCTCCTCTTCTCCAGGCTAAACATGCCCAGCTCCCTTAGCCGTTCCTCATAAGGCATCGTTTCCAGGCCTTTGACCATTTTGGTTGCCCTCCTCTGGACACGTTCCAGTTTGTCAATGTCCTTCTTGAACTGTGGTGCCCAGAACTGGACACAGTACTCCAGGTGAGGTCTGACCAGAGCAGAATACAGTGGCACTATTACTTCCCTTGATCTAGATGCGATACTCCTATTGATGCAGCCCAGAATTGCATTGGCTTTTTTAGCTGCCGCGTCACACTGTTGGCTCATGTCAAGTTTGTGGTCAACCAAGACTCCTAGATCCTTTTCACATGTAGTGCTCTCAAGCCAGGTGTCACCCATCTTGTATTTGTGCCTCTCATTTTTTTTGCCCAAGTGCAATACTTTACATTTCTCCCTGTTAAAATTCATCTTGTTTGTTTTGGCCCAGTTCTCTAATCTGTCAAGGTCGTTTTGAAGTGTGATCCTGTCCTCTGGGGTGTTAGCCACCCCTCCCAGTTTGGTGTCATCTGCAAATTTGATCAGGATGCCCTTGAGTCCATCATCCAAGTCGTTGATAAAGATGTTGAATAAGACCGGGCCCAAGACAGAACCCTGTGGCACCCCACTAGTCACTCTTCTCCAGGATGAAGAGGAACCATTGATGAGCACCCTTTGGGTTCGGTCAGTCAGCCAGTTACAAATCCACTGAGTGGTAGCATAGTCAAGACCGCATTTTACCAGCTTCTTTACAAGAATATCATGGGGCACCTTGTCAAATGCCTTGCTGAAATCAAGGTAGGCTACATCCACTGCGTTCCCTTCATCTACCAGGCTTGTAATTCTGTCAAAAAACGAGATCAGGTTAGTCTGACATGACTTATTTTTCAGAAATCCATGCTGACTATTGGTGATCACAGCATTCCTTTCCAGGTGCTCACAGACTGTTTGCTTAATGATCTGCTCCAGAATCTTCCCTGGTATTGATGTCAGACTGACTGGGCGGTAATTATTTGGGTCCTCTCTTTCCCCCTTTTTGAAAATAGGGACAACATTTGCCCTCCTCCAGTCTGCCGGGACTTCGCCTGTTCTCCAGGAATTCTCAAAGATGACTGCCAGTGGTTCTGAAATCACATCTGCCAGTTCTTTTAGTACTCTTGGATGCAGTTCATCTGGCCCTGGAGACTTGAATACATCTAGACTAGCCAAGTATTCTTGTACTATCTCCTTAGTTATTCTGGGCTGTGTTTCCTCTGCTGAATCATTTGCTCCAAATTCTTCAGGTCGGGCATTGTTTTCTTTATCGGAGAAGACTGAGGCAAAGAAGGCATTGAGGAGTTCAGCCCTTTCTGTGTCCCCTGTTTGCATTTCACCATTTTCTCCTCTGAGTGACCCCACTGTTTCTTTGTTCTTCCTTTTGCTACGAACATACCCATAAAAGCCTTTTTTGTTGCTTTTAACCTCTCTAGCAAGCCTGAGTTCATTCTGTGCTTTAGCTTTTCTGACTTTGTGTCTACACGTGCTGGCTATTTGTTTGAATTCCTCTTTGGTGGTTTCCCCCCTTTTCCATTTTTTGTACACATCCTTTTTTAATCTTAACTCAGTTAAAAGTTCTTTAGATAGCCACCCTGGCTTCTTTAGGCACCTTCCATGTTTCCGTCTCATTGGTATTGCCTGAAGTTGTGCTTTTACTATCTCCCTCTTAACAAACTCCCAGCCATCATGAACTCCCTTTCCTTTTAGTATTACTGTCCATGGGATCTCACCCAGCACTTCCCTAAGTTTTATGAAGTCGGCTTTCTTAAAGTCGAGAAATTGAGTCCTAGTATGCTTGGCTGCTCCTTTCCGCTGTATAGTAAACTTCAGAAGAGCATGATCACTCGCGCCTAATGATCCTTCCACTTCTACCCCACTAACCAGGTCATCAACATTGGTTAGGACCAGATCTAAAATGGCTGTTCCTCTTGTAGCTTCTCCCACTTTCTGGACAATGAAGTTGTCTGCAAGGCCAGTGAGGAATTTGATTGACCTTATGCTCTTGACTGAGTTTGACATCCAACAAATATCCGGGTAATTGAAGTCCCCCATTACTACTATCTCCCTTCCTTTTGCATGCTTGGCCATCTGTTCCAGGAAGGCATCATCTATGTCCTCCGTTTGGCTTGGGGATCTATAGTAAACTCCCACAATGAGGTCACTGTTATTCTTCTCTCCCTTAATTTTGACCCAAATGCTCTCACTTTGGCTTTGAGGTTCTAAATCTTGGATCTCTTCACAGGTATACACATCCCTGACATATAACGCCACTCCTCCTCCTTTCTTGTCTGGTCTGTTTCTCTGAAATAGATTGTATCCCTCCATTATTACATTCCAATCGTGGGACTTATCCCACCAGGTTTCAGTGATGCCTATTATGTCATATTTAGTTTGCTGTACCAAGAGCTCAAGCTCATCTTGTTTATTTCCCATACTTTGCGCATTAGTGTACAGACATTGAAGTCCATTAATCATTCCCCCGTGTCTCTTATTTAAGGATTTTTTCCTCCCACCACTAGGTCTGCGTGCTGTTTGCTCCATTCGGTCTATGACATTTGGATGATCATCTTCATCAATTGATAGACTCCTACCTTCAGGAGCACTGTCTCCCTCCCCCACATTAGTCAGTTTAAAGCCCTCCTGATGAGGTTTCTGAGATTTTTTGCAAAAACATTCCTACCAACCGTTGTGAGGTGCAGCCCATCGCTTGCCAGAAGTCCATCTTCAAGAAACTGCATTCCGTGATCTAAGAATCCAAACCGTTCCTGTTTACACCATTTGCGAAGCCAGTTGTTCACTTCCACTATTTTTCCCTCTCTCCCTGGGCCACGTCGTTCAACTGGGAGGACAGATGAGATGACAATTTGTGCATTTAATTGCTTCAATTTCCTGCCCAGAGCCTCGTAATCTCTTTTGATCTTCTGGAGGCTATTGCTTGCAGTGTCATTGGTTCCCACATGAACCAAGAGGAAGGGGTATTTGTCAGTGGGTTTTATGATTCCTTGCAGTCGTTCAGTTACATCTTGGATCTTAGCCCCGGGGAGACAGCACACTTCCCGAGACATCTTGTCAGGCCCACAGATCACTGCTTCTGTTCCCCTCAGTAGGGAATCCCCTATCACCACTACACGCCTCCTCTTAGGTCTGGTCGGGGTTCTTCCGTGAGCTGTCCGTTCCAAGGTCGCCTGCACATTCCCTGAAGACTGCCTTTGCTGCTCGTCTTCATATACCTGATCGACTGTAATGAGGGAGAGATCCTCAAATGGAGTCTGCTCTTCGTCTTCCATGCTAGGGGAAAGGACCTCAAAGCGATTGCGTATTTCTAAACAATCAGAGCGAACCCTGGGCCTCCTACTTCTTTGAGTCACGTTTCTCCATATATCTGGCTCCTGTGTTGGTGAACTAGCCTCCTTCTCAGGGGAGTCCCCTGTCTCCTCCTTGGTGGAGACGGTGTGCTCTGTTGCTTCCAAGAAGAGCTCCAGCTCTCTAATTCTTTGGAGCGTAGCTACACGTTCCTCCAGTTGCTGGACTTTGTCTTTTAAGAGGGCAATCAACATGCAATTGCTGCAGGTAAAGCTGCCTGCAACCTTTGGCAAGATGGCAAACATTGCGCAGGAACCACAGGCGACTGCAGCTGTTCCCTCACCCTCCATCTTGAGAAGGTGTCGTTGGGGGTGACTACAGCGGTCCTCCATCATAAAAAGCGTGAAGACAGGACAAATAAATCCCCCCAAATAAACCTATATCTCCCCCAACAAACGTTTGAGACTAGCTCCCCTAAATCTAAAAGATGGATCAAACTGCGCGCGCCGCTAGGCGCGCGCCGCTGCCCTACAAGCTCTGACAAGCTCCTCCCACAGCTAATCCCCTACCTCAACAGAAGCCCTGCCCCCTCTGACCTTTGCACAGAGAAAGCAGCTAATCAGCCACAAGAAACTCACACAAGAAAACCCTTTTTGTTCCTTCTTCAGCCGCTGCCCTACAAGCTCTGACAAGCTCCTCCCACAGCTAATCCCCTACCTCAACAGAAGCCCTGCCCCCTCTGACCTTTGCACAGAGAAAGCAGCTAATCAGCCACAAGAAACTCACACAAGAAAACCCTTTTTGTTCCTTCTTCAGCCGCTGCCCTACAAGCTCTGACAAGCTCCTCCCACAGCTAATCCCCTACCTCAACAGAAGCCCTGCCCCCTCTGACCTTTGCACAGAGAAAGCAGCTAATCAGCCACAAGAAACTCACACAAGAAAACCCTTTTTGTTCCTTCTTCAGCCGCTGCCCTACAAGCTCTGACAAGCTCCTCCCACAGCTAATCCCCTACCTCAACAGAAGCCCTGCCCCCTCTGACCTTTGCACAGAGAAAGCAGCTAATCAGCCACAAGAAACTCACACAAGAAAACCCTTTTTGTTCCTTCTTCAGCCGCTGCCCTACAAGCTCTGACAAGCTCCTCCCACAGCTAATCCCCTACCTCAACAGAAGCCCTGCCCCCTCTGACCTTTGCACAGAGAAAGCAGCTAATCAGCCACAAGAAACTCACACAAGAAAACCCTTTTTGTTCCTTCTTCAGCCGCTGCCCTACAAGCTCTGACAAGCTCCTCCCACAGCTAATCCCCTACCTCAACAGAAGCCCTGCCCCCTCTGACCTTTGCACAGAGAAAGCAGCTAATCAGCCACAAGAAACTCACACAAGAAAACCCTTTTTGTTCCTTCTTCAGCCGCTGCCCTACAAGCTCTGACAAGCTCCTCCCACAGCTAATCCCCTACCTCAACAGAAGCCCTGCCCCCTCTGACCTTTGCACAGAGAAAGCAGCTAATCAGCCACAAGAAACTCACACAAGAAAACCCTTTTTGTTCCTTCTTCAGCCGCTGCCCTACAAGCTCTGACAAGCTCCTCCCACAGCTAATCCCCTACCTCAACAGAAGCCCTGCCCCCTCTGACCTTTGCACAGAGAAAGCAGCTAATCAGCCACAAGAAACTCACACAAGAAAACCCTTTTTGTTCCTTCTTCAGCCGCTGCCCTACAAGCTCTGACAAGCTCCTCCCACAGCTAATCCCCTACCTCAACAGAAGCCCTGCCCCCTCTGACCTTTGCACAGAGAAAGCAGCTAATCAGCCACAAGAAACTCACACAAGAAAACCCTTTTTGTTCCTTCTTCAGCCGCTGCCCTACAAGCTCTGACAAGCTCCTCCCACAGCTAATCCCCTACCTCAACAGAAGCCCTGCCCCCTCTGACCTTTGCACAGAGAAAGCAGCTAATCAGCCACAAGAAACTCACACAAGAAAACCCTTTTTGTTCCTTCTTCAGCCGCTGCCCTACAAGCTCTGACAAGCTCCTCCCACAGCTAATCCCCTACCTCAACAGAAGCCCTGCCCCCTCTGACCTTTGCACAGAGAAAGCAGCTAATCAGCCACAAGAAACTCACACAAGAAAACCCTTTTTGTTCCTTCTTCAGCCGCTGCCCTACAAGCTCTGACAAGCTCCTCCCACAGCTAATCCCCTACCTCAACAGAAGCCCTGCCCCCTCTGACCTTTGCACAGAGAAAGCAGCTAATCAGCCACAAGAAACTCACACAAGAAAACCCTTTTTGTTCCTTCTTCAGCCGCTGCCCTACAAGCTTCTATCTATCTATCATCTATCTATCTATCTATCTATCTATCTATCTATCTATCTATCTATCTATCATCTATCTATCTATCTATCTATCTATCTATCAATCTATCATCTATCTATCATCTATCAAGAGAATTCTATATCACTTTTTAAGGCATTCAATTCACAAAGTGATGTACATCACCTCAAAAAGGACCAGGGCTTTTTTTTTCAGCTGGAACTCAACGGAATTCAGTTCCGGCACCTCTCAGGTGGACCCCATTACCATTATAAGGGAATAAGGGAGGTGTTCATGGTGAGTTCTGGTACTTCTTTTCTAGATAAATAGCACTGAAAAGGATATTGTAGACTTGGGGAAGGTTCTGAGAATGATGACCAAAATGACCAAGGAGGTGGAGTGACTTCCCTTGATGACTGTGTTCTGTCTACACTGTTGAAGGCACAATGCTTCTATCAGTTAATGGAAAGCGCAGGAGGGGGTAGTGTTCTTGTGCTTGGGTCCTGCTTGTAGGTTTCCCACAAGCATCAGGTTGGCCACTGTGAGATCAGGATGCTGGACTAGATGGGCCATTGGCCTGATCCAGCAGGCTATTATTACATTGTTAGCATAACCATTAATACAACAATAAAAAAATAACATCTAGAACAGTTGCTGCAGTTTGCAGATGCCCCAAAAGGTTGGCAACCCCAGATCTACAATTTTTCTATGCATGGACGCTTTGAGCATCAATAAACTAGCTTCAGAATAGTGCTGAAAAGGATGAAAAAGAATTGATTAAAATTTCAGCCCATTGTCAGATCGGCACATCTACTCAAACAAACCTCAATATAAATGGGTCAGGGAGGAAATGAAACATATTTGAAATTTCCTTTCTGGCTGCCAGCTGTCCTTCTGACCATAAATGAACAATCCCATAAAGGCTTTCTAAAGATGCAAATGGTTTCCTGCATGTACTACGTAAGTTTCCCTTCCTTTTCCCTTTCGTGTCAGTTCTGGACTGCATGATTACCAGCTGCCTCACTAAACCCTCCCCCACCATAGAATCATAGCGTTGGGATCCTGAGGATCATGTAGTTCAACCCCCTGCAATGGAGATAGATGCAGCTGTTTCATACAGGGATCAAACCTGTAACCTTGGTGTCATCAGCACCGCATTCTAACCAACTGAGCTATCCAAGCAATGCTGCAAACCCATATCAACATTTTAAGGGTTTGTCCCCATGGCAGTGTTGAAGGGGATTGGCAGTGCCATTGGAAGGGCCAATGAGGAGTCCAGTGACTACAGTGATGACCCTGGTGGAACATGTGGTGGTATTCTACAATGTTTTCTTCAGAGCAGACCCACTGAAATTGAATGAACAAGTTAGGCCCATTAGTTTCAACAAGTCTACTCTGAGTAACCCTTAGTTGACTATCACCCTCAGGGTCAAAGAACTGAGAAGTATTGATTGAAGCCCAGCCACCATATCAGTCCTGCTATTTGAATGAGGACCAGGAAGGCAAGAATTTGTGAGTGCCGTTTCACAGGTTGGAGGGCTGGTTTGCACTAAGGTGGCCCTGGTTCAAAATGCCCTCTGTGGTCACTCCAGTGGGCCATGTACCTCTACCCTCAATGTGCCCGCCACATACCAAGAGTGGCCCACTGGCATTGCATTGTGGGGGAATTAATTTTTGAACAGACGAGCTCAGCCATGAGGGCCCAGTGCTCCTCCAAAAGCGGTGGTACCAACCGAGACCAGTGTCTGTATACATCAGATGTATATCAGTTGTTATTATATCCCCCGGCAGTTATGGTATTCTACAAACCATTTGGTACCAAAGCAAATGTCATGGAAGGCTTAAGCAACACCAGTCAGGAAGCTAGGCAGGAAATTTGTTCTCTCTGTGAGTCAAGAACAGAACCACAACAGGAAATCCCCAACTCCTCCCAAACACAACTAAGTTCCGTGCCACCTTGTGACAAAACAAATGATGATGCTATCCATGCATTGAGAACCAAACATCATGTTATGCCAGAAGATATACAAGGTGTGACCGGAATGTTTGGTGAATGGTCACAGAAATCGGACAACGAGAAATATTCAAACCTACAATCATCATTGGAAACCCATAAAATGCTCACAATTGTGTACGGAGGTGAAGCTGTAACTCGAAAGACAGTGTATGAGTGAAGTGTTTCTGTGAAGGGTGGCAAACCATCAAAGATGACCCTTGGTCTGGTAGACTGTTGATGAGCAGAATGGCGGCAAATGTCAACAGAGTTTGTGAGTCACTGATGCGGGATCGACGTTTGTCCGTCTGAATGATGATGGAAGAATTGCATATTCCATGTGAAATCGTTACTGAGGTTACTGAGTTGTCCCACCCTCCATATTCTCCTGATCTGGCCCCACCGGATTTCTTTCTTTTTCCAAAACTGAAATCTGCACTGAAAGGGCGCAGATTTCCCAACATTTCACATGTCCAAGCTGCTGTGATGAGGGAACTGATAAGAGGACTTCTCCAGAAGTTTCCAACAGTTCTCTGAACGTTGTCAATGGTGCATTGTGTCAGAAGGGGCCTACTTTGAAGACCTATAAGGTATGTTTGTTCGAATATTTCTCATTGTCTGATTTCTGTGACCATTCACCGAACTTTCCAGTCACACATTGTATGATTCTGCATCTAAGATGTGCATGTTTGTGTGCATTAATAGGTGGGGGTGTTTAACTCCCCCCCCCCCGTGCCACTTTCCAACTCTACATAAACTCTTCTCAAGTTATTTGCTCTATAGGGGAAAACTGCAGCAATGATATGGGCGAGTGTATTGTAATACACCACCACTTCCTCTCTCCCTCCCCCAGCAAAGAGGTGTTTGCAGGGGGCAATGTAGATCAGGAAAATGTCACAGAGTGAAAGTGTTAAACACCTCCAGCCCCCATGCTGCTTCCCCAACCAAATTAACAGCTCCCACATCTGCATTCAGTAAAAAGAAATTAAAAAGCCGGGAGATCAATCACAGATCTCCCAGCGTAACATGTAGTTTGGCCTGGAGTGAGAGAATGAATGAGCGAGTGAAGCTAGTCAGAGGGGCCTTATTGCCTTTAGATATATGATGTGGGGGGGAACGGGACTCAGAAAAGTATTGTGACATAACTGTTCATATTGTAAATACTGCATTGATATGCAATTAGAATAAGATCATTTTAATTACAAATTATAGCATTTTATTGTCTTAACACATATAATAACATTTCAGTAAATTATATCTTGTGTCATATCAACATCCTTTCACGAAAATGAAGTTAAATCTTTGTAGTAACCAGGAGCTTAATTTTCATTAGACTAGCTATTTGGTAATTAGTCATGCACCATAAATCAAGTCCCCAAGTCTTCTCCAGGTTTCTTAATTGAAAATTATTGTTTCTTGGCTGATTGTGCAGCAAGTCAGAGGAGTGATAGATGCTGAATCCAGCACAAACAGTTTGAGACAGTCAGAACTTGATAGATCATTGCCCTGGAGGGTCTTGTAATGGTGGAGAGGCAGTGAATTTCAAAATTAAAGATTCCTTCATCCAAATGCAATGGAACAAGCTAGCTGTAGTTCACTAAACAACTTGGGATTTCTCAAGCTATTGAGAACCTGGTCATGTTTTATACTCTTAAAAAAGGGGAACATTTTGAAGAATCTGGGGGTGGCACAACTCAGTTTATTATCTTTCCTTCTCCATCTTTAGCAGCCACGTTCAGTTTGAGTACTTTCCTATCAATTAACCAGGATACTTTTTCATAGTTGATCTGGACTGGATCTGGACTTGAGCAGCTACCATTAACAAACATTAGATACAGGTGGCATCTGCAACAAAGCATTGCAGGTAAAGTGCTCCTGTTCAGGGTTCCAGTTATCCAGCCATGTCTTATTTTAGAACCATTGGCAGCTGGTGCCCATTGGGACTGGTAGATTGGAAAGCAGGCAGACCAATGACAGGTAGAGCCAGAGCCAATGATAGGCAAAGCCAGCTAATTCTAGGTTGGTCTCCATCCTCCTTCCTGTTGAGTTCTACAATGTGCTGCATTGAGACTAAGAAGGAGGAAGCTCGTAGCAGTGCCGTCCCATGGACTGGTTATAAGGAAGGAGACAGACAGGTGGCTGAGCATGAACTAATGCTGGTGGGGCAATAGTGCTCTCACCCTAATGAGCCAGCACCCACTGTTTAGAGAATACAGTGGTACCTTGGTTCTCGAACTTAATCCGTTCGACAACAGAAACTGTTTGAAAACCAAGTCCTGGCTTCCAATTGGCTGCAGGAGCCTCCTGCACTCAAGCAGAAGCTGCATCAGACGTTCGGCTTCTGAAAAGCCTTCGCAAACCGGAACACTTACTTCTGGGTTTGCGGCGTTTGGGAGCCGATTTGTTCAGGAGCCAAGCCGTTCGAGTACCAAGGTACCACTCTACCCCATCCCATTCTTCCTCCCCCAGCAGCCATTCAGCATACTGTCAGTCCTCATTGGGCTCTAGTTTTGGGGGTTGCTCTTCTGAGAGTTCCCCCCAAAAGATTCTTTTTTTCTTTTCTGTAGTTCTTCATACCTTAGGGTTTCCCAAAGCACACAGATCCTTCCCTCCAGTGTTTGGACGCTGCTGTGCTGGCTGCATAAGGAAACTTGCATAACTGAGATTGCTGTTAACAGGCACGGTACTTTGTTGTGTTCGCGTTTGCAATGCTGAACGAAAGTCTGGCATTCTTCTGTCCACTCCCCATTCTACCCACGCTGACAGTGCAGTGGCTCCATAAAGAAAGCCTTTTGCAAAGCGTGAAAATAGTTTATCATGGCAGTGAATTTCTTCTAAGATTGCTACTGCCAACGAATCAAGGAGCCAAATTCTGCTCTCTCTCTTTTTGTCATTTTGCAAACAAGTACTGTATACATGTTACTTTTTTTCATTGTTTCTGTTTGTATCCTACCATTGATTGTTGTTTGATAGTGATCTAGCATCCAGGAAGGGACATGGGTGGTGCTGTGGTCTAAACCACAGAGCCTAGGGCTTGCCGATCAGAAGGTCAGCAGTTCGAATCCCCGCAATGGGGTGAGCTCCCGTTGCTCGGTCCCTGCTCCTGCCAACCTAGCAGTTCGAAAGCACATCAAAGTGCAAGTAGATAAATAGGTACTGCTCTGGTGGGAAGGTAAAGGGCGTTTCTCTGCACTGCTCTGGTTCGCCAGAAGTGGCTTAGTCATGCTGGCCACATGACCCGGAAGCTGTATGCCAGCTCCTTCGGCCAATAAAGTGAGATGAGCACCGCAACCCCAGAGTCGTCCGCAACTGGACCTAAGGGTCAGGGGTCCCTTTACCTAGCATCCAGGAAACAGTGAGAACCACAGCAGGAACAGCTATGGAATACACAAACAAAGACTGTATGGGCATCTCAAACAAAATATGCAAGAACAAAAGAATTAATATCTATTGAGAAAGTAAGGAGATGAGTATGAGCATGGGATGGAGAACCTCAGGCACTTCAGTTATTGCTGGACTACAACTCCCATTTTCCTGGACCACTGACTATCCTGGCTAGGGTGAATGAGAGCTAGAGTCTAACAACATCTAGAGGGCCACAGATTACCTGGGGGTTGCCAGATCAGTGCCTGCAATGCTTTGGTGCCCATGAAGGCCTGGGCAAGGCCCCTAGACTCTGAGTTTTAATTTTTTAAAAGAGTAAGGCTATAGCCCTCTTAGCCAGTGTGGTGTAGTGGTTAAGAGCGGTAGTCTCATAATCTGGGGGACCGGGTTCGCGTCTCCACTCCTCCACATGCAGCTGCTGGGTGACCTTAGGCTAGTCACACTTCTTTGAAGTCTCTCAGCCCCACTCACCTCACAGAGTGCTTGTTGTGGGGGAGGAAGGGAAAGAAGAATGTTAGCCGCTTTGAGACTCCTTAAAGGGAATGAAAGGAGGGATATCAAATCCAAACTCTTCTTCTTCTTCTTAGGAAAAATGTTATATAACAAAATGTGCAGACTTCTTTCTAAGCAATTTCTGTGAACTGAACCAGCCTGGCTGCTCCCAGTGAGTGAAGTCAGAGCTGAGACTGACGAGTGAGTTGTTTGGACACAAGGCAATGGAAATCTGTGGTGCCTTAAAGAGCTGCTATTTCCCCACCCCTTTAGTGTACTTTTCCTGCTTCTGTCTTATTTTTTTCTCTTTGGGAACTCCATAGTTTGCCCTTCATATCCCTCTAGCAGCCTGTGGTGGGTTCTTCTCAGATCAGGTACTCCCTAGAACTTATTTTCTGCAAATACTACTACAGAATATTAAAGAATCCCCCACCTCAATAGCAAATGTGAATTTGCAAAGAGATTTGGGCATGTCTCTAGCTGTGCAGGAGCTGAGGAGCAGGCACCAATTAAGAATTTACTGTATAGTTAATTCACAGTTAATGATAGATAGGCCTGCTCAGAAATTAGTCTCTTTGTGTTTAATGGGGTTTACTCCCATGTAAATGAGACAGGATGGCAGCCTAGGTTTTGGTTTAGGGTTGGCACAGAAGGAAAACAGGATTTTTGTGCCTTTCACAGCTACATGGCAGGCAGAAGTTCAACAGGGTAAACATCTTCTGGTATGGAAATACATTTATGAGGAAATCTTCACCATGACTATACATTCTCTGTGACTTTGTGTTATGCTGTGCCTCCGTGGCAGTCATCTTGTGCCCACAGCACTCTCTCAAAATTTGAAACATGCTCACTTGTCCAAAAAGGTTGGCGAGATGGCCCATTCCTGATCTAGTGAAAATGTATCTTGTGTTTGCATTTTGAGACATTAAATGAAACACCCAGACTTGCTTGCACCTATGTACGATAAATATGCATGGTTGTGAGCAGATGTGGGGAACCTTTAACCCTCTAGATCAGGCATAGGCAAACGCGGCCCTCCAGATGTTTTGGGACTACAACTCCCATCATCCCTAGCTAACAGGACCAGTGGTCAGGATTGATGGGAGTTGTAGTCCCAAAACATCTGGAGGGCCGAATTTGCCTATACCTGCCCTAGATGTTGCTGAACTACAACTCCCATCAGTCATAGCAAGCATGGTCAATGGCTAGGGATGATGGGAGTTGTACTTCATCAAACTCAAGAGGGCCACACCTGGCACATAGAGCAGCTTGTGCTGGCATAGCTATAGCTATCCTGCTTTGCTCCTCGTTAATTAGATTATTTCAAATGGGTATGGCCGCTTGCTACAATACACATATGCTTTCCCCAATTATCTCCATAGCTGAAAAGGGCCTTAGGAGGATGTGCAGTCTTCTCTTCATCAGAATCACCCTCTGTCCTCTCAATTCTATGCCATATAAAAGCTCTGTATCTTGTTCTGCTTCTTTTCCTCACCCGAGATGGTGGCTATTGCCAGTATAGAAGCTTTGGCTCAGTAAATCTGAATCACCACTGTGTGTCAGGAATGCTTTGACAGGGATGAAGACAGAACATGAGAGTACAAAGATGTTAGAATAACCAATTTGGGGTGTATGATTGCTTTTTAAAAAGTTGGGAGGACGATGGTCATTTATACACTTGAAGTGGGAATCACACTATTCCTCTTGGAGGTTTTCTTCAGTCTATTATTGTCACCAAACCCTAACTGGGAACAAATTTTAACCTACGATATCATCTATCTATCATCTATATCTATCATCTATCTATCCATCTATCACCTATATCTATCTATCTATCATCTATCTATCTATCATCTATCATCTATCTATCATCTATCTATCATCTATCTATCTATCATCTATCTATCTATCTATCATCTATCATCTATCTATCTATCTATCTATCTATCTATCTATCTATCATCTATCTATCTATCTATCTATCTATCATCTATCTATCATCTATCTATCTATCTATCTATCTATCTATCTATCTATCTATCATCTATCTATCTATCTATCTATCTATCTATCTATCTATCTATCATCTATCTATCTATCATCTATCTAATAATCATCTATCGATCTACTTTTCTATCTATCTATCATTAATCATTTTTCTTCCTCATCTGAAATGCCACAGACTTCTCTTTCCTAGATGGGATCTCTCCAGCTTTGCTTCCTCAAGTGTCCATTCTTGTACCTGCTTATTGCAGTCCAATGAAGATGTCACCATGGCAGTTATTGGCCAGGGTAGGACACTTTGGGCATTTTGCACTCATGGACACTTGCTTTCTGAAATCTGTTATTTTCCTTCACTTTTCCACAGCAGAGGTGGATTTAAGGGAGCATGGCAGATTCGGTTGCATTGGGAACAGAGCCTCGGGTGCGCCCCAGGAGATGACACAAGTGTAACTTGGAATGTAGTGTGAGAGGCGAGGAACACTGAATTTTTGTGTTGCACAGGGCACCATTGAAATTTGAGACCCCAAGGTCCGCCACCATCCACAGTGTGCAATGCCACTAAAGCCTGGGGTGACAGACTTTGAAATATTGCCTCCACCATGTGGAATGCCACTGTGAGTGAAAGCTTTTTTTGGGGGTGGAATAGGTAACATTTACATTGGCCCTCAGCAAATGATCGAGGCTGGCTGCTGCCAGGTAAAAGGCAATGTGAAGAGCAGCTGTTTTCAGGTAACAGGCCAATCTGTAGTGTATTTTGATGCAAATCCAGGAATGGAATTACTAATTATGTCAATGTAGTGCAGAAAGCACTGCTAGGTAGGGGTTCAAATATGGCAAGAACTTGCTCTTCATGCTAACACAGCAGAGAGATGCTGGATGGATCTTCAGCATGTTATGTTTTAGATAAGGTGTCGACCTGATCATAGGTGGGAAAGAACATGCACCTACAGGAGGGAACAC
The DNA here is from genome assembly GCF_027172205.1 of Podarcis raffonei. NCBI lineage: Eukaryota > Metazoa > Chordata > Lepidosauria > Squamata > Lacertidae > Podarcis > Podarcis raffonei. Next base: position 76,663,217 of record NC_070606.1, read on the forward strand.
AGATTGGGATTGAAACTAGTTCTTGTATAAGTGAAAGGCCCTTGCACTGATGCAAGGCAGTCCCCTGGTTTCTGCCCTCTTTCACAGTGCCCATGTCACTGCAGAGGGTCCCTGGTGGTCCAGAGAAGTTTTGAAGGATCACAAGGAGGTGTTGTTGTTGTTGTTTAGTCGTTTAGTCGTGTCCGACTCTTCGTGACCCCATGGACCAGAGCACGCCAGGCACTCCTGTCTTCCACTGCCTCCCGCAGTTTGGTCAAACTCATGCTGGTAGCTTCGAAGACACTATCCAACCATCTCGTCCTCTGTCGTCCCCTTCTCCTTGTGCCCTCCATCTTTCCCAACATCAGGGTCTTTTCCAGGGAGTCTTCTCTTCTCATGAGGTGGCCAAAGTATTGGAGCCTCAGCTTCACGATCTGTCCTTCCAGTGAGCACTCAGGGCTGATTTCCTTCAGAATGGATAGGTTTGATCTTCTTGCAGTCCATGGGACTCTCAAGAGTCTCCTCCAGCACCATAATTCAAAAGCATCAATTCTTCGGCGATCAGCCTTCTTTATGGTCCAGCTTTCACTTCCATACATCACTACTGGGAAAACCATAGCTTTTACTATACGAACCTTTGTTGGCAAGGTGATGTCTCTACTTTTTAAGATGCTGTCTAGGTTTGTCATTGCTTTCCTCCCAAGAAGCAGGCGTCTTTTAATTTCGTGGCTGCTGTCACCATCTGCAGTGATCATGGAGCCCAGGAAAGTAAAATCTCTCACTGCCTCCATTTCTTCCCCTTCTATTTACCAGGAGGTGATGGGACCAGTGGTCATGATCTTCGTTTTTTTGATGTTGAGCTTCAGACCATATTTTAGGGAAGCCCTATTGTACAAGTGGAATTCTGCTCAGGCTTCTTTGCCTCCAAGCCTATGCACCCACCCAAAACTTTTCTTGTTGTTTTTGCTTTAGAGATTTCTATTGCTGAAAAGGCAAGTGGTTTCTCAGTTTTAAAAACAGCTTGTCTCTTCGGCGAAAGGCATCATTGTGGTCCAAACAGCAAGCGAAGCTCTTATTTTTGTGTTCGTGGCTTTGTCTCTCCTGTGCATGTATCGCTCCTTGCAATCCTGAGGATCCCCATGCCATGCCATGTTGTGAAATAGCAAGTCAAGAAGCACTTTGAAGCCTTTGATTTCTGGTGTCTTGTGGTTCTTATTAACCACCTATCACTGACTAATGCTGCTGGACACAACCACCACTAGGATACAAAAAAGATAAAATCTCTTTCTCTCCTCTTTTCCATTATTTATGGTAGCCTGCTGTATTACAAACAGCAACCAACAAAGCATCGTCATGATTAAAGTTCTGCCGTTCAGTCGTTCTCCCTCCCGCCTCCATCAACGCAGAGTTTTGCTGCTGCTTTTAGTAACAAAGTTTGGATTTTCGTAAATTAAACATGTTGCTTAGCATGTCTCGCTCACTTATTGGGGAGTTTTTTGAGCAAGCCACACACCCACACCCACACTCCCACACACCTGGAATGTTTTCATCAAAGCTAATGGAAGATCTAGGAAGACACACATAATGCCATCACAACCAACATGTGCAGTTAAAAATGTGAGCCTCACAAGGCTATGCATATATATATATATATACGGAACTGCACTCCACATTTTATGCTACCTCCTAGGAAAGATTTCATAGCCCAGCTGTACATTAGAGGTATCATGGCTAGGTCATAAATTATTCATGCTTTACGCATGTACCGAAATGCATCCTTGTGTTATTTACTATCTGCACAAAGAGCTGCTTTAAAAAAAATAAAAAAAAATTGTCATGCCATGTTCTTCGACTTTTCTTGAGTTCCTTCTTAAGCGAGCCGTTTCAGATGATCGCAAACACTGCATTCCCCCCCCCTAAAATTATAACCCTTAGGATGCTTTCTGAGGGAAAAGTAGTCAGAAGTAAAATTTCAATTTGTGTGTGTACACCCACCTTCACACAAACACAAACACAATATCTTATTTGTCGGTCTATCTATTTACTCTGCATTAAAAAGAAAAAAAGTGCTCAGAACTCTTTCTTGTTGCATCCTGCTGGCGTACTCTTCCTTGATATCCTGACCATTTTTGAACCCTTGAACTCTGACGGAGAGGAGGGACTTGGGAAGGTTGTCATCTGATCTATGTAAGAAGGCAAAAGGAATAGCTTTCTCTTTAATAGCACTCTTTCTGCTTAACAGTTGGTGGGAGATTAAAATGATCTAGGTGGATAAGGCAGGTTAAAGGTCAAGGGACACCACCATTTTTTCTCTCCCCTTCATGTCAAAATAGAGACAGGTCGTTAGACATTAGAAATTGTATGCTCTTTCCCCTCCCCTCCCAATATTTCAATCTATTTATGCACTAATTTTATTGTAAACTCCAATTCTTCAGGGGAACTGGACCCCTACCAAGCTACTGCCCGGCCTGGATAGTTGTCAGGTGCTGACATTCTGAGTTTCAACCATATTAATTGCTGGATAAAGGCTATAATCCCATCCCTTTGAAGCCCAGGGTTGATTTTAGGCAGTACTTCAAAAGCAGCACAAAACTGAAAGAGACATATTTCCGACCAGCACTGAATCAATATGATTTACCCTCTTTGCATTTGTCTACATACGCTGTACATATTTGGCTGCACATGCACACAGGGTGTGATTTGACTATAAAATACGTCAAAATGGGAGGTTTTATTATCCACAATATTCTACACAAGATAAGATGTACTGCTGCTGAATTTTGCCGTGGAAATCTCTCCTATTGTTTAAGATGTCCTATCATGCGTTGATTACGATGGGAAAATATCAATGTATGTAATTTGGCTTGTTTCCAGCTCTACAGCTGTAATAAAACTGCAATCTAAAGTGGGGGTGAATGAGTGCATTTTGAAACAAAGCAGTTTTGCAAGACCAGCCCCGATACTGCAAATTATGGCAGAATTTTAATTTTAAAATGCCTCCGATCGAGTACTTTGTATGCGACAACCAATATTGCATGATGAATTAAATCTATTGTTTCACATGGTTGCAAAGAACCTCGACCCCACCCCACTTGCTACAAAGGAACAAAATAATAATAATAATAATAATAATCATAATCATAATAATAATAATAATATCCAGAACAATGCTCAGAAGTGCAAAGAATTGTGTAGCTAATATGGAACTCTTGATTGGCATGTATTTCACTTAACGGTTCTCGATTCTGCAGGCCTGCACTATATGAAAACTCTCTCTTACAGGATTTGCCAAGTATACTTAGTGTTATGTTTGAGAAAGATTAACAGTATTTCAGATCAAAGGCGAATCCTGCCGCATACTCTTAGGAGATTGTCATTCACTTCCATTATGGCTCATTTGCACAAGATTTTCCTGTAATATGAGCCATTGTTTTGATGGCAGTGATTTGACATCAAGACAGGGCCAAATGCATCTCAGCATCCAAGTCAGTCAAGCTCTGGGTGACTTGGTCCAAAAGGACTTGATAATCATAAAATGCAACTGTTACTCTGTAAGGTTTAAGCCTCTTTTTCAGATCCTTTAAAAAAACACCAAACTTTTGAATGAATCTTGGCCTGAACAAAAGCAAACAATGAGTATTATCTATTCTTGATAAATGTATTTGCAACCACAGCTTGTCTTGAACTAAAATAAAAGGGCAGTTGTGGTGGCAGTGGTGGGGAAAATAACAGCACATTCTTTTTAATGCCCATTTTCTTATTTGAAAAGTAGCCAATTTATTTTAAAGTGTTCTTTGAAATGAACACATCTCTTCACTCTAAAATTTAGTAGTCTAAATAAAACACACTCTTTTCAACATTTACCTTTTCATTTCCGAATCCAACATGGATCCAAGATGATGCATATAGAATTCACACAGAATCCATTGAAATCAATAGATGTAGTAGAATAGTGAAAGAAACTGTAGTGTATGCTAAAGCAAAATAAAAAAAAATCCTTCCAGTATCACCTTAGGACCTTAGGACCAACTAAGTTTGTCACTGGTGTGAGCTTTCATATGCATGCACACCATGCACCATGTAAGCAAATGAAAATGATGATATGGGCAAACCATAATTAAATCCTCTACAAATTTCAAGTTTCATTTCAACAAGTACACTGAGAAGGAGAGGTGACTTTTTGTGCCTATTAAAGTTAGAAGACATATTCAGTACCCTAGACCTGCTTTTGTATTGCCGGTTTAAGAAATACTTCACTTCAGAAAAGGACTGTAGATGCACCCCCCCCCTCTTTTTCAGCTAAGCAACTTTCTTACACTTCTGACACAGAGTTGAAACTTGGCATTTTGGAATTAACTGGGCTGCTTTTCCATTTCTCCCTCTTCATCCTCAGAGATACAAGTCACAATCCAACACAGACTTACAGCACATTCCTGTGTCTCTGTACTCAGAAGTAAGTCCCATGCGTTTACTCCCGGGTAAGTATGAAGATCATGCTTTAAGCATCTTTCCACCCATCGTTTTCAGTGAACAAGTGTGTTTGCTTGTGGCCACGGCAGAGAAAGGTTGAAAAATGTATGAAAATGTTGTAGCTGTGGTGTTAGTTTATGTTAAAAGGAATGTGGCATTAATGACTTGATTCTTCAAGAGTACCTACTCTCGAGTCAAATTTTTAAAGCTAATGGAAGCTGAGGAACAATGAAGTTTGTTCGACTGAGGTGTTTTATTCTGAAAAGAAGTTAGAAAAAGCATGTTCCAAAATAATATTCTATACTTTAAGAAACCAACAAAATAAAAGCGCCATACCAAAGACACTCAGGGAGAAAATATCACACTGAATTAATTTTGCATTGTCTACTTGGAAGTAAGTCCTATTAAGTTCAATGTAACTTACTTCCAGGCAAGTATGTAAGTACTGCAGCCTAAAAGTTGCTTTTATTGAAGTTCTTAACTTTGCATTTGGTACATTGCCAGCCTTTGTAAACAAACTTCACTGTTAGGCTGCATTTTTTTTAAAAAAAAATATATCACAGGAGTTTATTTATAAGGCAGGCTATGTAGGGTATGGAATGCCTGAAAATTATCCATGGTGATATAACCTTACACACTGTTCTCTGCTGGTAAGGTGTGTTGAACACCAAATGCTAAGATTTTACACTGCATGCTTGTGTGTGTATGTGTGTGTAGGATTGTGTATTGGCTTTAGAATAACTGGTATTGCTTTTTCACTTTTAAAAAGTATGGCTTTTTTCTGCTTAAACTGTCAAAAATGAAACTATTTCCTCTGCAACTTTTGGAATACCAAGAAGTAGGCGCTGAGGTATCAATCTCTGCCAAGTGAGTTTTATATGGAAACATTGACATTTAACTTTGACAGTGATTGTATTCAAATAATAGAGAATATAAAATGTTCTTGTTCCCCATGTATGGGAAACTTTTGAAATGTAAACATCAAGCTATTAAACAAATGTGAGGTTTTTCTCTCCCCCCCCCCAATTGTGGAAACAGTTACAAAATACATGAGCAATAGCGCCCTCTACATTTCAAAAAAACCGAGAAAATGTACAGCTTCCAGAAAAGTATATTTAAAAACCAGTTCTGTCAATTGCTGCTTTTATCTTGGGTCTGTGAGATGGTAAAATATAAATTTAAAAGGTGTGTAGATTATCAAAGTACACACCAGTTTTGCTTGGCTTTATTTACAGTTTTAACAAATGCATCTACTTCTTTAAAAAGACAGAAACAGCAAGTCTCTCAGTATCATATCTAAGGTTTACAATGAAACTTTTTTGTGATTGATTATTTATGCAAAGAAACGTGTTCTGTTCTGCTTTGAGAATCCAGTGTATTATTAATGTAACTGATTATTTATTAAAAGTTTCTCATTTTTATCCATCAGCAGTTAGATACATGGTTGTTCTAGTCCTTAACAACATTAAAACCATAAGCTTTCACACACATACAAACACACCCAGATTCCTTTGATGCTGAAGATGTCTGCGTTTTTGCAAGCTGCAAAATGAAATCCAGAAAAGATGTGAAAAATGTTGGAAAAGTTATTATTTCCAAATACATTTTATGATGGATTCTTAAGACTTCATTATTGCACAATTCTTATTTCTGAATTTTCAGACTTAGCAAATGATAGAAAACTATTTTGCCATGCAGTTTACCTAATATAGGCAACAAAAAGAACTATAAAACTGCATTTTCTTCCTACACATGTCATAAAATGAGGCAAATTATTTAAATGAGGTAGATTCTCCAATACTAATTGCAAACACACACACACACACACACAAACGTGAATATGCAGATCTCATAATAGTGGAAATCAGTGTTTTATTAATTCGAAATAAAAATATCTAGGGAAGTATTTGACATTTGACTTATATGCTTAAAAGTGATCCCTATGATTTTCAACAGAAAGTATTACCATATCAGAGGCTTAAAATGAAGTATGGTGATTATTAAAGAACAGTACATTATAGAATTGGGAAGATATGCATGCCATGCTTTTCATATCAATTAAATTTTGTGTAAACACAGACTATTAAAGTCCTAATACTATAGCATTTTCTTGAAAACTACAGTGAATTTCTGTATATTCCATGAAAAAATATTTTTGTTTACAGTGTACCTAATTAAAAGTACTTGCTGGACACAAGTGAAAAACTTTTTTAAATGTTCTCAAACTTTTTTCTTGTGCAAGTACACAATTGCTTAGGAAGTACACTTCCCTGTAGCAAAACATACACTTTTAATTTGCAAACAAAAACAGCCCCTTTTCTTTGGAAAAGAGGGAATCTTAAAAAAAGAAAAGTGTGTGTGTGTCAGTGGAGGTTACAGTATTAAAGGTGCTTTAGCAGGGATTAAGGCAAAATACTTACTGCACTGAAAGCGGTTTGCTCACCAGCAAACAATTGTTCTTTGTTGCATTTCTACTTTTGAGACATTTGGCTTGCTACTCTGAAAATGCTATTCCTGATACCAAATTTACAAAAAAAGAAGAAGAAAAAATAAACATACAGTGGCTCTTAGCAGTTCTCTGCTCACGTCAAGAGCAAATTAAAACAGTGAAAGAATGGTGCAAATAATTGTTTCATATGTTCTCTTTACTTGTGACTTCTATAATCATCCTGGCTGATTTACAAATGTAGACTTCAAGGTTGTTCAGCTTCCTGCAGAGTAGAAGACTGCTACTTTGGCACTCGTGCTCATGCCCTTGTAATCACCACTCAGAAACGGTGCCTTGGTACTTCCAATTCCCAGTCTCTTGATTGAACACCTCATTCTGTGCTAACAAGGTGTCCAAGGTATTTGAACAGGGTCTTCAGTCAGGGGGAAAAATTGCTAATGGTGTCACTCATTAACAATTCCTGCACCAGTTTTTGGTAATCTGGTAACGGTCTCAGTTACAAGCTGATTCCTCCCTTCTCTATTTTTCAAGTTCAAATACGATGGGATGGTGGGGAGGGTTGGAATTCTGGAGTTGTGAGAGGTATGGAAAAATTAGGTGGGGAGATGGATAGCTAAAACTGAAGTTAGAACACCCTCATGGATTGGTGGACCATGTAAACGTGGTGCAGCTGGGGTTTGCTGTAATAGATATTTGTATTGTTTCCGATGATCATCGCGAGGTTATAATGGATATAAGATTATTGCAAAAGAATACAAAAGAGTTAAAACATACACTCTCTCTCTCTCTCTCTCTCTCTCTCACATACACACATTTTGAAGGCTAATGCTTGAAGTTCTGATGCAGAAAGAAACTTTCAAGAAGGGCAAAACAAACTGCCTGTGAAATGTGGTGGTTTTTATATAAAGTATTTTAAAATAAATGAATTTCAAGGAAAATGTAATAAAAGGCCATGAAGGGCACTGTATTTATCTTGCATTGCCCAGGATATAAATCATACATAGCTTTACTGGCAACAACGTGATTTCATTGGTGTGTACAAAGAAGAGTATAATATACTAAAGGAATCTTAATAGTCCCTCAGAAACATAAATGGAGAGGAATATCTGTTCTTTTCAGCCAAGGCTTGAAGCAGCTTTCCTTTATGAACTTGACTTGTTGAATTTAAAGGTTTTTTCAAAGAATGCAGTTACAGACTCGCTGTTCTGCTTCTATGCTGAACATGCAAGTAGGTTGAATTGAATAGTTATATGAATTCGTGTACGAGCGGCCATATAAAAATCTAACTTTTGGGAGGTCAGTTATCAATAAAGGGTTTATAGCCAAGATAATTCTACTCTTTCAGGAATGCAGTCAAAGTATAAGTTCAATTTCTTCCCCATATGAGAGTTTCAGCTTGGGGGGTTTGGGCTGGTATGATACATTAATTTCAAGGAGTATATGCCCTCCTAAAACTGAAAAAAACAAACAAACCCAGCACTCTGTCATTTTCATCCATTATTCCCCAGCTTTCTAATCCTAACATACTATTTTGCATGAATGTTAGTCTCACTGTAATAAAAGTATAAAGTGTTTAGGACTGGGTTTGTGAAACTTTTAAATAATCATCAAGAAACTGAGCCAATCTAATTTGGCACTGAATACTTTCAAGTACAGTACTACCTTGTTCCTGAGGTGTTGCGTTAATGATGATCCGAACTTGTTTTTAACCTGCTTTTTCTCTTTCCAGTCATTGTGCAAATCATCCACAAAACTGAAAGACAACAAATCCCTAAAACAGATAAAAAAGGGACAGCAGAGTAAAAAATGAAAGTCCTAAATATGGGGTTTTCAGATAATTTCAGTGGCAAGAAGTATGACAAAAAGTATGATTGAATTCAAAGTATGATTGAATTGGTTAGTATTTGGTAAGTGCAGAAACGTTAACTTGTTGACATTTTTTAAAAAGTGGACAGTGCTATTCCGCCATTAGCAGTCTTTCAGAAATTTATGTCAATGGACAGAAGATGAACAAATGAGAATCTCCTATTTTTTTGGCATGTTTAATCATCAAATTAACATGAGGGGCAGCTAAAATCAGAATTATATTAATCTTTGTATTCTTGATTTTTGTATGTTTGAAGAAATTCCCAAAAGAACTGTGTTACTTATATATTTTTAATGTTCTTTTTTTTTGCTTGTGATAAATTCACAGTGCATCTGTCAGATGTTACACTGATAGTTCAGCATCCCAAAAGTACCCATTTGCATCTTGTGGATTCATATGTTTTATAAAAGGAAACTGATGTTGTGATGACACTTAATAACTTGCATAGCAATCTTCTCTTGCGTTTCCAGTTTGGCTCACGGCATATATGTCAGTATAAATTTATAGGAACACCAAACTTTTGAAATTTATTGTTTGGTTTAGAACTAAAATAGACTAAAAAAAAAGGTTCTGCAGGGGATTCAAAGTTGGCTAAAACCATTATGAGATAATTACAAAAATCTGACATGTTTTCTACTTGAACTTGCTCCATAGAATAGAAGGATTGTTTTTAATGCTCCCTCTTCTGCCCCTTTTGTGTAAACCTAAAATCCTAAGCATGCTGTATGTGAAAATAAATGCTAAACCAATAAACCCCTTTTCAAACAGGTGTGTTTAGGAATGAGTATATGGGTTGGGGTGAGGATGAAAATAATACATATCATTGCTATGTGTGATGCCTGCTCAGAACTTCTTAAATCAGTTCTGACCTCATCTACGCACAATACAAATACGTCCCCCCATACAATAATAAATTTTACTCTTCCTAACAGAAATAAACCAAACAGCAGTTCATGCAGCCACAACAATTTTATTAAATATTCTGAACAAATTTTGTTACAGTTCTCTGTGGAAGACTTTCAACCAGTCAGCCCTAAACAGTAGAAGATCCGTATATGGTTTCAACATTTTATCACTCTATTCAAAGTATACTGTTTCCCAAGGAAACCTGATGACCTTTTCCCAAAGCCACAAATATATTGAAAATCATAATTTGCATCAATCCTGTACGTAACTAGGCAGTTTTCTATCCCCACTGATAGCAATGGGAGTTAATCAGCTGAGTGCTCTGCAGGACTGCAGTTTTAAGTGTGTAAAATACAAAGAGAGAAGCCAGTTTTCCAAAAGCACAACCTCTGTACTTCCAGTAATGTATATTATGGCCTGGATCCAAAGAATCACATGACTCCTTCCACACCACCAAGGGAGTTTTGGAATTGTGTTTATCTTCCACATGGCAAGCCTGTTTGGAAACTGCAGGGAGTTTCATACGAAGGTTCTGATTTGGCCTGGGGTGGAGAAAAGTGCCTGCCATTCAAAGGTGGGGGTGAGGAGAGCCAAATATGCCCCTGCCGGACATGCTTCAACACTTGAGCACAACCAACAGGGACAGACCTATGATGAACCAGGAGATGGATCAGGAGGGACGGTGGTTTGTGTGTCCTTCCATCTGCCTCCTGCAGGGCTCATCGGCCATTGTCATTGCTGGTGGTTACCATGGATGCAACTGGCTAGCTGGACAAGGGAATGCCCATAAAACGGCCTTCAGAATGCCCATACCATCCCACACTGACGAAGGGGGTCTTTCCTCAGATGCAGTGGAGCTGTTGCAACAAAAGAGTCGTATGTTCCATATAACCAGCCCTGGTCAGCAAACCGGCTGCAGCTTTTTGAGCCAGTTGATGTTTCTGAGCACTTTTTGAAGGCAACCCCAGTAGAACATGTTGTATCCAAATGGGTTGTACCAAAGGTTGTGTGCTGCTGTGGCCAAATCAACCATCTCAAGGAATGGGTGCAGCTGGCACACTAGTTTAACTTTGCCATTCCCAAATGCAGACTGGACTTCCTCCAGAACAACTGGGCCCCCACTGCCAAACAGCTACCACCTCATCCACAGCCCTGTCACTCACACTGGCTGGCTAGGATGGAAGGCATGGAGGGAGGAGACAATCCTCTGTTCCATGCTATGCCAGCCTAGAGCTGTCAGAGTGACTGGACCCAGGTCTGGCCTAGTGCCATCAAGCGATGGGAGTGAGATCAGCTCAGGATCTAGTGGCAATTGGGCCAGTTCAGCCACTCACTGAATGCATATTTAGGAGGCTTTCTATGGGCTAGCACTGGTGGGAGTCTTGCCAGTGGCTGTCCCCTCCACCTGTACTTTGGGCAGGTGGAAAGAGGAGAGGATTTGTGTGCTGGAGAAGTGGACTGTTTTGGGCTGAGCAGAGGGAGACCTCCACCCCATCCAATATAGGCGGGATACAAATAATAAAATTATTGCGTTACCAGGCTGTGACAGCCCCCAGGGATCATAAGGAAGGAATAAAGACTCTGACAATGTGTTATGGAATTAATATTAGGCCACAACTTTATTTAACTTCTGAATGTAGGAAGACCTTGGCTTTGGCTTTGGGCATGTATCCCTCTCAGCCCCCCAGCCGGGGGAACTGGGGCACATCAGGGTAAAGGGGATATGGGGGTGCACTGCGAGATGCATGTGTATGCAGGCAGCCCAGCCCATATCCCCACACGCAGGGTAGTTCACTGACAACCTTTCAGTTTATGGCCAGTGACACCCATTATATAACCCCTTTTAAGAGGGGACCCTGGAATCACCACCGCAGGGGGGTGAGTCACCACTTCACACCCACACACCCATTATAGGGAAGAAATGAATAAAGGATTCCACCCAAGGCCATAAACTGCCAAAGTTGTGACAAATTGCTACGGGGAAGAAAAAACCTGCCAATGCAGGAAAATTTCTTCCCTGTCCTTCAACAGCAACCAGTCAAAGACTGTAGCAGAACCCGCTAAACAGGAAGAAAAAGTTAACCTGCAAACAAGAAAACATTAAACTAAGGGAGGGTAGGGAGGGTGAATCTCCTGAGCCAACTGCCTGGCTACTGTCAGCTCCACCCCCTATATATAATGGGACTGGCCCCACCTCCCAGTAATGAAACTTGACTACTGAGGCTGGGCGTGAACCTTCAATAATAACACTGAGAGGCAGGCCAGTCCCTGTTTGCCAGTAAGTTCCCTGGGAACTATAACACTGCACACAATCCCGCAAAGGGCATCCACAATGTAAAGTGTGAGTGCTCATTATATGCAAAAATAAACCATGTAGGCAAGGAAGAAAAGAATATAAATTATGTGAATGGAATATATAGTGATCTAATAATTTTAATAGAGAAGAATGGGCCATGTCAGCCTTGAATTCCTGTGAAGAACTTTCATAACATCCAAAATATCAACACTTTTTTTTGTAATTTAAAGCCTGATCCCTAAAACACTCCTTCAACAGCACTGAAGTTACCAAAACTGAAGAAGCTCTTTAAAATTTGTAGCCCAAGATTCATGTAAGACTAGTAAAATAAAGGGTTAAACCTTTTAAATATGTAACTACTAAATTAATGGAGCATACTAATCCATTCTGAGATCTAATGAAATACACCACAATTTAAATTGCAATTAAACAGAGAAATGTCAATGGGCATGGGGGTCTCTACAAAGTTGGGTAGGTGGGGGGAATAATTCTGTAGCTGTTGCATGTAAAAGCAACGCTGAGTAATCTTCCAAATATTTGCAGCAAATATTATCCATTCAACACTTGAGAAAAGTCTGCATAGCTAATTTTATATCTTCAGTAAAAATCCGAAAACGCAATTTGAGTCTGGGAAATGGTACGGTCACATGAGACAAAAAACCCCCCTTCCATCTACTCTGACTAGTTTCATTATTATTTACTAGCCTGACCAGTTTCATTATGAAGTTACCTTCGCTATTGCATCCATTACCCTTGATGAGCTAGCTACATGGAAGCACTTGTTGCAGAATGTAAGGAAAACAGAATCTCCTATTGTTTGATTTTTGAACTTACCTGTTTTCATTCCCATTATTGCATGTTGCATTATTACATTTTGATTGATTTGGAATAGGAAATGTCTATGAAAATCCATAATACCCATAGACTTGCCCAAGCACTGGATGGCAATTAATAACAACTTATCCTGATTTAGGAGCACTGGTTGCTTCATTCCCTGTCTCCTCATCACCTGCACCCACGACAATCATCTCTATAAAATATTGCTTTCAAAGGGTACAGTTTGTTTTGTACCAGTCAAGCAGCCTGAATGAAAGTCATAACAATTAAATCAACGTGTTCCCCATTTTTAGCTGACTTCAGTATACCCCTAGTTTGCTAGTTGTCTTTCATGCAGTGTGGGCACTATTCAAATATATACTTTATGTGAGTCCAAGGATGTGTACCCAGTGGTACTGTACATCATTACTTTGAAACCCACCCATGCATCTAAATGGGCCACCCATGTTGTCTCATGTCTGAGCAGTTGCTGGGCTATTGCAAATAAAGTCTTACCAGAAGTACAGAACTAGTTGCAAATGTTCCTGCATTGCATGGGGTTCGATTAGATGCCCATTGGGTCCCTTTCCAACTGCACAATTATATGATTCTATGTCTGGATGATAGCCCTTGTGTCCATACTGAGTAATATCTCTGGTTTCTAACCTAATACCTTCATGAAATGAGATGAACATGGTGGCTCGTTAATTTTATCTGTTTCTGATTCCAGAGTAACCTCACAGTGGTTGTAAGACATGCAGTGGATCCATGCCATCTAATGCTACAGAAAACATAGGTCAAATGGACTGTGAGTGTAAGTATTCCTCTGCCTAGATGTCAGGCTTCAGGCAATCAGCTTCCTCCCCACCGTGGCAGTAGATAAGCAGAACAAGGAAAGGGAGTCTTCTTACCAGTTAGAAACTTTAATAATCACAGTGAGAGAACAAAGAAACCATCTCCTAGAAATGGCGGTGCTCCCAATTAAGAATTCCACCCCTTACGTTCCTATTAATCCATGTCACTCCTCTGTCTTATAACCTGAGCTTGTACCCTCTGCATTTTGTGTGCTTTCTGTTCTGCCACTTTCTCAGCTCTTCATGACTGTGGGGAGAGCAGATGAATGCTTTCCAGAGAAAGTGAATATTTTAACCCCCCCTCTCTCTCCCACTGTTTCTTCTCCTAGCTGTTCCCCATCCAGTATTTCCCAGCTTCTGCCTTCTGAACTATGTCCCTCTGCAAACCACTGTTCCAAATCTATATTGTCCTCCTGCTCCTGGGAAGATTCAGGATTCTGATCAGGAGCAGGAGCAGGGGGAGGCTCCCACCATTCCTCCTCAGTGCAGCCCTCTTCAGCAGGGTCCCTCACACTGGATCAGACTTGCAGTCACTACTCCCCCCAGCACTTATCTCTTCAGCTCCTAGGGCCCCCCTCCTGCTGCTTGAGTTTCTGACACTACATCAGTGGCAGCAGTGCAGGTGTACAAATCTCTCCAGAATCATCCTCTCAGCTGGCAATGTTTCACTCGGTTGCACTCCAGTTTTGCATCCGGATGGCCACATTGAGAACAGGATGCTGGTCTAGATGGTCCTCTGGCCTGATCCAGTGGGGCTTTTCTTTATGTTCTTATGAAGGATTCTTGTGGAGTAGTTTGTGACCATGAAACCTTAAGCAGTGCTTGCTGCAGCAAAATGGCAGCGCAGGTGGTCTCTGGGGCCACCTCTTTCACAGTGTCTTGTCTAGAGGAAGGAGCCTTCCTCAGAATGAGGTATGGGCAACCCACACAGCCCTGTAGGGGCTCTGTCAACCACTTTGCTACAGTGACAAAGTGGCACTGGGGCTCCTAGACTGCCAGTAGCCAAGGGCCACCCTCATCCATCCCACAGTGTGGTGGTGGTGGTTAGACAGCAGCCACCAAAATGGTGGTAGTTGGGTGGCAGAGCTAGACGTGTGAGAGAGAATATCTGTTGTCCTTCCTGATCTTCCACCCAGTGCAAAAAGGTCTTCAGGGAAGAAGAAGGAAAGAGGAAACATCAAATAATTTCAGGCCTCTTTGCACATGAATTGTCTTCCTCGTCATCGAAATAGCCTTTATTTGGTGAGCAGAGATGGGGAAGCTATTATTTTGTCGTAGGTAGGTAAACGTATCAGGAAGTGATTGCTCTCATCTGCTGATTTATCTGGGTAGCTACCATAATATAAACCCACCACATTTCAGGATAGAGAGTTTTTTTTATTTATTTAAACTATTTATTACCCACTCTTCATTAAGATAGCAATCCCAGAGCAGATTGCATGGAAAGTTAAAACACAACACGTATAGTAAAACAGCGGGAATAAACATAACACATCACTCTTAATAACAACCTGAAAAATGTAAAATAATGGCAACAAACAGGCACAGGCATGATTATCCAGCAAATGCCAAAGCGAAAAGGTATATATTTAGGTGATGCCTTCAATATATGAGAGTTGGCACCAGCCATCTCTCAGAGGGGATATTTTATATACTCTGAAGGCTGAATTTATGGCAGAGGTGGGCCTGTTACCCAGACCCTCATCCTGCCTGCCTCAGGTGGGCGTAGTCATCTAACTGCCAATCACCTGGTGTCACAATGACATTGGGTGGACCCATTTTTGCACAGCACTGTGTGAAGAAGCCTCAATTATCAGCTCATCCTCTGGGCTTGATCACAGAGCTTTGCAGGTGCTGTTGATCAGCTGACCTGCAGTGCCTGCCAACCTTCTTCCAGCCCAGCTACACCTTTACCTGCCACACACCTGACATAATATATGACATCTAGTGTGTGTGGCTTGACCAAAATGGCCTTATGGCTCAAATGGTGAAACTAATGAAGCCCCTGGTGATTCCCCACTGTTGTTGTTGTTGTTGTTGTTGATGATGATGATAATGATAATTTATTTATACCCCACCCATCTGGCTGGGTTTTTCCAGCCATTCTGGGCAGCTCCCACAAGAATATTAAACAGAATAAAACTTCAAACATTAAAAACTTCCCCAAACAGGGTTGCCTTCAGATATCTTCTAAAAGTCAGATAGTTGTTTATTTCCTTGACATCTGGTGGGAGGGCGTTCCACAGGGCAGGTGCCACTACCGAGAAGGCCCTCTGTCTGGTTCCCTGTAACCTCACTTCTTTCAGTGAGGGAATTGCCAGAAGGCCCTCAGTGCTGGACCTCAGTGTCCGGGCAGAATTTATTGACATTGCCAAAGTTTGTTATTGCCTGGTTCAAAATAGGATTTTTTTTCTGCTCTGTGCTGCCCACAGGGGCCAGCTCACCCTCATCCTTCCCCTTGCTCCTTTCTCAGTGATCTCAGCTGTAGACCTCCCTCAACAGCCAAGCCAAAGCCTATGCAGCTGAGAGGAGACCATTCCCAGGTGACCAAGGAGGAGAAGAACTGATGGAGACCACAGAGGGTATGCTGCAGCACCTTAAGACATTTTGTTAGTGCTTTCTCCCATAAAAAGCAACCTCAATAGCATCCAGAGACTTCTTGCCTTCACTGTTATGAGGCCACCAACTGAAGAATGATAATAGCATTCCTGTGGTCTGTAATTCCACCCTCCACCCACCGGAACTCTAGATAAACCCTGCTAAGGTTCAAGCACTACTACCTTTAAAGCCCTATACGGCCTAGGACCCTCGTACCTACGGGACCGCCTCTCCTGGTATGCCCCACAGAGAAACTTACGGTCTTCAAATAAAAACATCTTGAAGGTCCCAGGCCACAGAGAAGTTAGGCTGGCCTCAACTAGAGCCAGGGCTTTTTCGGCTGTGGCTCCGACCTGGTGGAACACTCTGTCACAAGAGACTAGGGCCCTGCGGGACTTGACATCTTTCCGCAGGTCCTGCAAGACAGAGCTGTTCCGCCAGGGCACAGCCTGACTCCCTCCCTCGGCAATCTTCGCGGAGCTCTGGCCCAATGGTGGCCAGTGGCTTGAATTTAATTAATTTTATAATGAATGATTTTAGAGTGTTTGTGTTGTACTTTTGTATTGTTTTATTGTTGTTAGCCGCCCTGAGCCCGGCTTCGGCTGGGGAGGGCGGGATATAAATAAAATTTATTATTATTATTATTATTATTATTATTATTATTATTATTATTATTACAATGACACACTCCGCAAGGAAATAGCACTTCCTAGGATTCACAGAATATTATCACCACTTCATAAGGGACTTCTCTGCTCTGCCTCACTCCAAGTGATCTCCTGAAGGTTCCTCAACTGTTCCTGCGAAGGGAAAGATAAACCATGAGTTACTCCCTCTCTCTGACCTTTATGCAATGTTCAGCGTTGGTCAAAGTGTGTTGCATAAACTGACTGAGAACTTAACCATTGTCCATATTGAATCAGATCCAGCTATTCTTGTATATGTGGGAAATCTGATGCAAACAAAGAGCTTCCCCATCCACATGAATGATGGTGGGATACGCCACACGTGCCTCTTCAAATGGATGCTTCAAAAGTGCATCAGAACACCTATGGAGCTCTGCAATAGGAACACTATGCTTTAAGGGCCTTGCTTACTGTTGATGAGCCTCCTTTACTGTTTGTTTCAAGCTAGCTGCACACTGCTAATCTCCTGATATTGCTGTGTATATGAACCCTACTCCATTAGCTTCCATTTGTTCCCTTCTAGAGACAAGCAGCAGTAGCTGTATTGCAGCCTAAATTGTTAATTTTTGCCCAGGGAAAATTAATCTTTGTGCCAATGATAACATTTAGCATATGCAGTTTAATTCAATAGACTATTTTTTATTATTAAATTCAGTTTGAGGTTGGGAATGATTGAAATTACCTCAAGGGTATATTTTGTATAAAAATAACATGAAGTCGAACTACTAAAATATCAGCCATGCTTGAGTGATATTAACCACATGAAAAAAAATGCAGAGGGCATACAAATGAAACATGAAAACGAAGCATAAAACCACACATGCTTTTTCTTGCCTTTGAAAATGTATGCCCGGCTTTCCTAAGGTCTTATGTTACCCTTCTTAAAATGCCGTGGCATTAATGGAGACCAGGTTCACACCCCTAGAACTCTCCCAAGGTACGTACTTTCAGGAATGCTGCTACAGAATGGAGTAAAGCTGAACAATTAATGAATTTTCCCCAGAACTTTAAATTATTGAATTATTACTTTGTCTCATAGCACACAACTAGCTGTTTCATGGCCTACCGTTTGAGAATTGCTGGTGCAAATTCTCAAACAGTATGCCATAGTCTGTCTTTTGTGTTGCATATATCATAGAATCATGCAGTTGTAGAACTGGAAGGGACCCGAGGATTACTTAGTCCAACCCCCTGCAAAGCAGGAATTTGCACCTGCGGCCTAACATTTGCACCAATTCAATATTTTCTTCTGATCATAATTGACTGTGGTCATTGTGGGATATGAAACACAGGAGCAGTCAAGTACAACATGCCTCGAACGAACATGTTTGCGCATGGGGAGGAATGTTTGTCCAGCCAGCAAGTAAACTTCCTGTTTCCTTCTGGGCTGGGACAGACTTCCTCTGCATGTGACTAGAGGTGGGTGTGGCCTCACCTGTGCAGGTAACAACAAAAGCACAGGGCAGGGCAGCCATCTCTCTCTCTTTCACCACATGCATCAAAGAAGCAACATCTGCTTAGCCAAAGATGCCCTCTTGGCTTCCAGTGAAGAAAGGACAAAGGGACTGTCTTCTTATGAAATAGTTTCCAAGTGTATGTTACTTTTCTAAGCTAAGTCTGCCTTCTGGGATCTGACTGTGAACAGAATGTGAGTAAACTCTTTTTTATATACTTTTGTAGAAGACTGTGTCGTGTCTTATCTTTTATGAGGGAATAAGGGGAAAGTACCAGAACAGTTATTATAGAGGCTTTAGCGAGCCTGAGCAAAACGTATCCGCTGCAAATTTAAAAGAGGGAAATGTTTCTCTGCTGAAATTGTGGAACTTGTTAACACAAGTTGGATAAGGATATAATCAGACAACATATCCTCTCCTGTATCCCTGAACATTCCCACAGTCATTTCAGTACCCCACACCTCAAAAAACAAAACAAAAACACACACACCAGCAGCTTAACTTCTATATATCATGGAGGCCGTCCTTTCCCTGGTGTCCCTTTGCAAGCTCCTGAATCTGCAGAGTGGTACAACTATCCACAGGAGATCGGAAATCAGGACTTCCTGTGTTTCTATTTTTACAGTAAATAGAAGGCATGGAGCCTCCAAATCCAGTCAGGGCCAGGATGGGAAAGAGTGGAGTTAATGTCTCCCATAATGGTGATGGACATGCTGCTGCAGCAGCTATTTTTATCATCTCACTGTGTATCAGGGTGACCCACAAGCTGCTATTTGCCTGATGAGGAAGTGATACAGGCATCTCTCTCTCTGTTTGTTTTAACTTTTCTGTGCAAATAGCAGCATTTGGAGTGGGATTGATGGGCACAGGCAGAAGGATTAAAAGTCTCTCCTCCAGTGTACAGTCATACCTCATGTTATGTTTGCTTCATGATGCGTTTTTTCAGGTTGCGTCCCGCGGCAACCCGGAAGTACCGGAAAGGGTTACTTCCGGGTTTCGCCACTCGCACATGCACAGACACGCAAAATGTCATCATGTGCGTGCACAGAAGCGGCGAATCGCAACCGACGCATGCGCAGATGTGCCACTGCGGGTTGCATTCTGCTCATGTTGCGAACGGGCCTCCTGAACGGATCCCGTTCACAACCAGAGTTACCACTGTAATAACAACTGCCTCTCCAAAGTTGTTATTAAGCAAAACGTGAGAGATTATGAGCATAGATCTTCCACATCATATATAAATGTGCTATTGACTTTTCCATCTGTGCACTGATCATGTCATCAGGTGGCTACCACAAAATTTCTTTCAGACCAAAGACCTCTTCAGACATTGCTGTCTATGCATTGGACTATATACAGGGAGAATGTAGAATTGTGTTTCTTGGCCACGATCCTGACATAACTCATCCTGTTGGTTTAGCCCCTGGAGACCTGCATGCTGAGCACAATGTCTGAAAATGGGAAGCCTCTGTGAATAAGGTTGCATTTGCAGAAATAATGATCAACACATGGATGTTCAGGATGTGTGGCCAACGGAGTGTGTTATAGCAGGGGCAGGTGAAGTGGTATAGTCATGCTCCTACTCTATACATTTATCTCAGCACATGGATAGCTCCAGTCCTCTGAAGAAGGTTGAAGTCATATCATTTTCCAGGTGTGCTCTCAGACCTTCAGGGTTGGATGAATTTCTGGTGATTTGTATTAGTAGGTAAGCTAATATGCAGTGATTCTAAACGTGACACGGTATTTTGCATTTACTTGGCCTTCTGCTGGTGTTATTGAGTCAATGCAGATGCAAAGCTTGACTTTTTTTATCTTAAAACGAATACTGTGTGCCAAATGCTAGAAGACCTGTCACACACATATTATAATAACTTTTAAAAATAATTCAGTGTTTAGTTAGACAAATGAAAGTAGTTCAAGAATTGTTAGACATTTTCTCTGAATTCATTCAGCTCTCACAAGCTACACAAACTATGTCTCTGTTCACGAAAGTGCCAAATTTGTCTAACTAGAATATGCAGATTAGTTGTGTAACTCTTGCTCATCTGTCTCCCACATGTTTCCAATGCTGAACAGATTGCTCTCAACAGTTTCTAGTGTGTACACATCATTCTGGAATATCTGCATGCACAGAGTCCCCTCTCAAAAATATACAAAGCAGACTACTAATTAGCTAACCAAGTCATATAGGACATAAGTCAAATAAATGTTCATTTCATTCTTTGCTGCTTCTGGTGACTGACGTTAACATATCTTCTTTAGAAGTCAGTGCTAAGACTTTGATTTAAGAATATGTTCAGCCTATTATCAGCGAGCATCAGTGTCCAAGAAATGGCCTTGACCACTGTAACATCTGTGACCACACTCATTAAAATTGTGGAGACAAAGTGAAAAGAGACATGTGAACTGCCAACAGAAGTAGGAGAATGGTGTTCCTCTAGCTGGATAGATATTGCAATAAAGACATAAGGATTGCCGTGGTAGACCAGACAGGATCTAGTTGAGCATTCTGTTGTTTCCAGCAGAGGCCAATCAGATGTCTCTGAGAAACTCACAAGGAACAAGGCATCAAGGTGATCATTAAATTCTTGTCCTCGGCAGATGCATTGAATAAGTATACTTATTCTGTTCACCGAGGTTCTATTTAGCTATTGCAGCAGGAATGTTGCAAGTAGTGCCATAGGGGTAGAGCACCTGCTTTGAATGCAGAAGTCCCATCCCTGGAACCTCCAAAACAGAAGTGCTCAGTAAATAAATCTCAGTGATCCCATCCCATGCCTCACAAGAATAGTATGAAGGACAGAAAAGCAGCAACAATGGCAGATTCCCCAACCCCACCCCCATTATTTTTCTGTGGAATGGATACAAGTTGCAAATGCAATACCGCGTAAGTCAAGTTTGTGAGTTTCAAAGTGTTTCACTTTGCTAACTAAATAACAAGTAAAATAGTAAAATAAAGGTGCTAATTTAGATCACTCTCTTGGGCATCAGATAATTTTCCAATGCAAACTGAAAATTTTCCAATGCAAATTAGCTTAATCTGCATAGAAGATATCCCGCCTTTCACTCCCTTTAAGGAGTCTCAAAGCGGCTAACATTCTCCTTTCCCTTCCTCCCCCACAACAAACACTCTGTGAGGTGAGTGGGGCTGAGAGACTTCAAAGAAGTGTGACTGGCCCAAGGTCACCCAGCAGCTGCATGTGGAGGAGCGGAGACGCGAACCCAGTTCCCCAGATTACGAGACTACCGCTCTTAACCACTACACCACACTGGCTCTCCAGTAATTTTTCTCAGGCAATCCACATCCTTCCAGAAAATGGGGGAACATTTATAGAAATTATCAGAGATCAGTGGTTCTCAGAGACAACCATTCCTCCTCCCCACAATAGGCTGAGACTACGTAAGGAGAAGGGACGTAGGTGGTGCTGTGGTCTAAACCACTGAGCCTCTTGGGCTTGCTGATCAGAAGGTTGGTGGTTTGAATCCCCGCGACAGGGTGAGCTCCCATTGCTTGGTCCCAGCTCCTGCCAACCTAGCAGGTCGAAAGCATGCCAAAAATGTGCAAATAGATAAATAGGTTCCGCTCCGGCGGGAAGGTAAACGGCGTTTCCGTGCTCTGCTCTGGTTCGCCAGAAAGGGCTTAGTCATGCTGCCCACATGACCCGGAAAAACTGTCTGTGGACAAACGCCTGCTCCCTTGGCCTGTAAAGTGAGATGAGTTGTCTGTGACTGGACTTAACTGTCAGGGGTCCTTTACCTTTTTTACATAAGGATGTCTCAAATCCCATCCAACATACAATTGAACCATGTGTGCTCTATGTACTTCATCAGTGAGAGGCAGGGCTGGGAAAGCCCTGGTGGCTGCATGAGGTACTGGACAGCATGCAGCCATTTGGAATAAAGCCACTGGAACATAAGGAACAACAACAACAATTTATTTATACCCTACCCATCTGACTGGATTTCCCCAGCCACTCTGGGTGGCTCACAACAGAATATTAAAAGCACAATAAAACATCAAACATTAAAAAGTTCCCTATAGGAAGCTGCCTTGTACCAAGTCAGACCAATGCCCTATGTAGACCTGATTTGGTTAACCCGGTAATTCTAGCTCTGTTCAGCAGTGCAAATTCGTCTTCAGCTTATGAGAACATGACTGGATTTCTTGGACTGCTTCTTTAAACAGCAGTGGAGAAGAGGTGATTACACCCTTTGTTGAAGTAATCATTCTAAATCCCAGCCTCAAATCAAATAAATATTGCACGTGTTTTACAATGTTCAGCTCCACAAAAATGTTTCTGAAGTCTGGCAGAGACTGTACAGATACCCACATACAAGCCCGTTCCTCCAGGGACACATATCCGTGTGTGGTGTGATGGGCCAAAGGTTTCCACTTCATAGATAAGCTGCTGTACTTCATACACTGCCTTACTGTATGCTCCGGCAATTACTCACTTGAGTGGACGGCATGTAATTTTTGCTTCTCCCAGGGCACTAGTAACTTGTAGTTCTCCACTTTTTAATGATTTGTTCAAAGGCTTTTGATGAATATGTGCATTATATACCTCAGAGCTATGCAGGCCTATTTAGCATCTGACTCGATGCCCTTTTTCAGAGCTGTACATCTCGGAGGTGCTTAAAAGTGAAGTGTTCACAAAACTAGGTGCACTGGGGTATGGAAACACACGCTTAATAGATGTCACACAAGAACAACTTATGTAGGGAAAAGCATTAGATACTTCCCTTGAGTAATGATAATGTGAATTGGAGGGAAGCAAGCCAAATATTTCTTTTTGAATAGGACTCTTAGTTTTCCAGCATTAGCATGAACCAGGCAGTCCAGACAAGGCTTGGAGTGTTCCTAATCTTAATCCCCAAGTGCAAATCAGGTGAGACCGGACATTCCCTTTGGAGCGGATAATTGATGTACAGACACAAGAACACAAGAAGTCGCCGGTCTGTTATGTTTTTTTTATGGATTTAATACCAACTTTTCTCACATTTGAAGTCTCACTCTGCTCTTTTGTCAATAGAAATAATTTTGCTTTCATTGAAATAACATTGTCTCTATCAGTGCTTTTTTTTTCTAAAAGAAAAAATGTTTAGGGGCCAAAAGTGATCGAGGAACAGCAAATCCCTATGCTGGGAGAAGCAGTTAGCATTAACAACAACAACAACAACTCCAAAATACATCACAGAAAAGTAAACAGCTACTTGGTAGGTAGGTGACCGAGCAAGTGAAATATTTCAGATATTTGGGTCTTATTTGAGATGATAGATTAATATGAGCATGCCATTTTTTGCCATTAAGCAATCATTTACTAAAGCTTTACACTTTGAATGTTTTTCCATAGTACATAAAGGAAAGGAACTAGTGATTCCAGCTTTGAATATATATTTTTTCTGACAAGGTTTTAGGCCAACTGCTACACAGAGCTGAATTTTGGGGAGCTAAAGACAGAGTGAGATATCTCAGCCCTGGGGTGGATAACTTTTTACAGCACTTTTTGTCCATTCCCACCTGGACAACTGTCGGAGGGCCACTTTGCAATTGGTGGTTTGGATAAAGGCAGAAAAGTGTGAAGTAATGAATGCCAATTCTACCTTTGTACAATGAGCTAGTTTCCATGCACAGCTCTCTTTATCCCCCATGCAGACAAGGAAGAGGCATTGCCAGACTTCAAGGATGTTTCACCCAGGTAAGAACACTTGTGAAGCAGGGCCTGTGTCATGGATGCAGAGGAGTGGGGGGTAGTTGCAGTTGGGGAACTCCCAGGGGAAGAAGACTCAGAGCCAGGGAATTAGTGGTGGGATGACAATGAGAAGATGGAGGGAGAAGAGGAAACAGACTAGGAGGAGGAGGTATTGGAAGGTGAAGAGGTAACAGGGTTTAGTGAGCAGGGAGAGGCTGTTGCAGAGGGCTGTCCAGGAGAGCCAGGAGAGGAGGCGGGCCAGGAGACAGAGTGGAGGCAGGCTGCTGAAGAAGCCAAGGAGTCTCCACCTCCTGCTGCTGTATCCAGCTTCCCTCCCCCTGGTCTCCCATAAGACACAGAGAAATGAAGAGAGAGGAGCAAAGAGAGACAAGATGCCTTAGACTGCTGGGGAAGGAACCGTGGGATGAGTCTTAAGATAAAATAACCAAGTATTGCAAACAGACACTAGTGCATAGAGCTAGTGTGGTGTAGTGGTTCAGAGCGGTGGACTTGTAATCTGGTGAACTGGGTTCGCTTCCCTGCTCCTCCACATGCAGCTGCTGGGTGACCTTGGGCCAGTCACACTTCTTTGAAGTCTCTCAGCCTTACTCACCTCACAGAGTGTTTGTTGTGGGGGAGGAAGGGAAAGGAGAATGTTAGCCGCTTTGAGACTCCTTAGGGTAGTGATAAAGCGGGATATCAAATCCAAACTCTTCTTCTTCTTCTTCATAGTTCAAGTTCCTGCAAGAGCTTCTTGGGCTGATTCTTCATGCTGGTTGCACAATTCTCATCAGCAGTGGGTAAATCTTTGTATGCGCCATAGCTCCTACATATATACTAAGAGACACAGTTTGGAACTGCTATTATTTGATTGATTGATTTCATAAAATTTATATACTGCTCGATTGTTGTTGTTTTTTTAAAAAAATCAAAGCAATTTACAAAAGGACAAAAAATTACATTATTAGTAAAAAAAATCAAAACATTCAGAAAATTATAAGGAGCAATAAACTAAAAACACATAAGCATTCTAGGTTTTTAGGCAGACACCTTTACTGTATTGTCTTTGACACCTGCTAAAATCTTTTCTGTTCCAGCAAGCCTACCGAGACATGTAATATTAGCACATTATTTTAGTGACAGTGTTTTAAAATCACAGAGTTTATTTTATACTTTTAAATTGTTCATGTAACTTGTTTTAATGTTTGCTTTTCTATTCGTTATTAGTGTTTTAATGAATATTTCAGACTGCCTATTGTAAGCCTCTTAGTGGGCGTTTGCTCTAGTGAGAGTTATATACATTTCATTAAATAAAACCAGCTAAGTGAACTTTGATTTATTTTGCTGGGTAAAATTCAAAGAAAGTTAAAATACGTGTTCATATTCCCCAGGGACGTTAAGACATAACAGTACCCCTCTCACACAATTACGTTCACTGGAACTAAGGGGTGCTTAACTTCAGTCATGCACATGACTTGAAACGAAGGACCATTGGTTTTCAATGGAACTTTCAAATACTGTGTTTCAGAGGGATGCACGACTTCCAAAAAGTCTGTGCCAGAGATTATACTGAAGTCTATGTGGTTTGTTGATTCATAAGTCTAGATTGCCATAGACTGTTTTTGTACACTGATTTCCTATGGCTTCAGTGTGCATGTGTGTGGCATTTTTAATGCTTTAAAAGAAAAGACATCCTTAATAGGTTCTATTACACTGTTTGTCAATCTCTGTGTTTAGAGAGTGCTGTAAACTGCATTGTAATGGCGGTGGAGAGCCCCTTGGAGAATTAATGAAACATTACAGTGGGCACAGTTTACGTAGCGGTAGGGAGCTTGTTGCTTCTTTAGAATAAGAGGCACCGAGGTGCCATGGGACCTTCTTAACATCAACTGGCCCCAGTATCAAGTATTCCCATGGTACCCATGTAATGTGAATTTTTAGCCGATTGGAAGTGACATCAATTAGTTATAAGTCTGTGTTTCTGATGGAAAATAAAAATGAGCTACTGTACACAGAATCTCAAATTCATCTCTACATTGCCTAGGGGACCCCCCCCACTTCCTTCCTGCAATATCAATTATCAGTTTATAATATAATATTGTTGACTTAACAATGATATATTTCCGGCTGAAGGCAGAAATGCATTTTGCATTAATAAATTGTTTTGAAATGGGTTTAAGGAATATTTCATTATAGATGAAAGACAGCTAGCAAACTGTATTTGGTGGTCTCTCAATCACGCCTACCTGTGGCCTGTTTGTGGGGCTAAGCATTTATCAGTGTGGCAGGAAATATTATACATGTGATAGACAGCTATTAGTTCTCCTCAAGCAGAAGTCCTCATACCTTATATTCTCAACGCCATGGGAAAAATTCACTTGGTATTTTCTTTCTGGCAACTGTGCGGCTGTTCATAATTTGATGGAAAATTGATTAATCACACATTTAACTCAATGCAAGATCTTCTGCACTGTAATAAATTATGGCCATTAATCAATAAGTAGAAAGTAATTCCATGAGTCTGGAGACATGCTGGTTTCTAATAGAAAAGCTTGCACTGAGGCCTTCCTGCCAGTGACCACTTCATCTGAGGTATTTTGCACCTGCCTCAATCCAATTAGATGACATAATTAATGAATCTCAATGCACTTGATAATTTGTTATACAAAAGGAAGAATGTTTTGGCACATCCATTAAATTCTGATCTACAGCCCTTTACAGAGAGGGAGAGAGAGGGAGAGTGTTGAATGAAACCAAACATGAGAGTACAGTTGAAGCCTTATTGCTCAGTGGTGTATACTGAATGTATTTTGTGAGTAAATAGTCAAATGAAGGTTGCCCAAATGAATGGGTTTCCTCTACTAGCAAATGGAAGGAAGCAAACTGTGTGTGTGTGTGTGTGTGTGTGTGTGTGCGCGCACACACACACACACAGAGAGAGAGAGAGAGAGAGAGAGAGAGAGAGAGAGAGAAGCACTCAAGCCATCTTGCTTCTTTTATGACAAATTAAATGGTATGATTAGAGTAAGTAGTCAGGAAGTATTGTTTCCCAGCCAGTCTAATCAATGTTTCCTTGGTTAAGTATCAGTTACAGTTTTACATATCGCAGTCCTTTTGCACCTGTTCTATGGAACCAACAAATAGGCACTCAGTCGATTTTACAGCGAGAGAAAGCATGCCCAAGATAAAGAGAGAAGGAAGGCCGCTGGTAATTCTGTCACTAAGAGACGACAGGAGCAGATTTTGTTTAGAGACTTTGAAAAACAATTAGCCGAGGATTAGAGGACTAAAAGGCCTTTCCTAGCAGTACCTGGAAAATACTTTGCCCATTTAATGCCTTCTAAGCTGTCATTGTGCTTGAACTTCAGTCCTAGTGATTAATGAAAAGCTGGAGGGCACAGCTTGGAGCTAAAGTCTCAATTATGAAAAAGCAGTAACTAGTTTAATGTGCTGATGCTTTTATACGTAAAGTGACAGCTGTGAAAAATGGCAATATTTCCAATCATGCTTTAATAATTTATCATTAATTTATTGGCATGTCCAACATACTTCCAGTCCCCCCCCCCTTCATGGTGGCTTGATGTAGGGAAGAACAAGATCTGTTGCAAGTCTGGGAGGCTCAACTTTCTTTTAATGAATAACAGCCCAGTCGTCAAAATCTGCTTCAGTTGCAGGAGCAAGGTTAGTAACTGACTAGTATTGATGAAATTGCTGCTGCCGTTAACACTACCACTATTGTATCTACTACCACTAGTAATAGAGTCGTTCAGGGTACTTCGAAAATCAGCCTACCTATCAGTTAAGATAGTCATCAGAGGCCCTTCTCCATCTGCCCCCACCATGGAAGGTTGCATGGATGTCTCATGGACGAAGGCAGCAACAAGGAGCCACAACCCTGAAATTCCCTCTCACAAAAAATTCAACTGCATTGCCAAGTCCATTCTGTTGACCAAAGCTTTAAATAGCAAGCAACATCAATTGCCTTGTTGTGTCTGTATTGTTGTTTTACCAGTACCAATGGTTTAGTTTTTGGAGAATAACAATAATAAAGAACAACAACAATAATAACATTATTAATATTAATATTAATAAAATATTAAAATAATCCATTGGGTTAAAAAATTGGTTGCAAACTGCCTTGAAGACTTCTATAGTGGAAAAATAGGGTGTCATTTTAAATAAATAAGTACTATTACCACTGCCAACATATTCTATCTGTGCCAGGTATAACATAGAATAGCAGTAGAGCGGTTTCAATCTTCTATTAGACAAAATAAAAGAGTGGTTCTTCTTGTCCCTGACGTTTATGAGGAGGAGTTGACACCAATTCTGGGATTTAAAGCTCATGATTTTACTGTGGAACATTCAACTAATTTTATACCCATCTATTTTCGTCTATTCTTGGTTTTAATTATCTTTTGAATGTTTTGAATGTTTCTAAATACCTATTTTTAACAGTCTTTTATTGATTATTTTAACGCTTTTTTGTAAACTGCTGAGAGTGTTTAGTACAATCAAGAGGGATACAGGCATATACATTTTGTGCGCATTCAAAGAACACATGACAGTGCACACATGCGCCATTTTTGGACCCAGAAGAGGGCATGATGGGGCAGAGCAGGCTTATGCGTGCTCCGCCAGGGCATGCAATGACTGGGAACATGACCCCCACGCAAAACAGGGGTTTTATACAGGGGCTGCTGTATACATTTTGTTAAATTAAAAAATACAATATTGCGCACAGCAATACCAAGAAGCTAATTTAACTGCTTAAAATAAGCAACACTGTATAAAACAGCACAAATAAGCCAACATAATTAAATAACTGAAACTAAAAGTAAGAGAATATGTTACCTGTACAAAAGCAGAAGAAAACCAGAGGCAAACTGTATCCTGGAAAGTCTTGCAGGCAAAATGGACGCTTTACTTCTTTTAAAACAAGAACACTCAAATGGTTTCATCTAAGATTACACGTGTTTCTTATTGATTTGAATTGAGCTTTAGTCTTGCTATCTTGATTGATTTTTATCTGACTCTGTTTTGTGGGTTTTAATTATGCTCTTTCCTTTATTATTATGCTGCTGCTGTTTTATTGTGGATTTGTATTTTAAGTACTCTTGTGTGAGCCACCTTGAGGGCCTTTTAGGGGGAATGACAGGAAATCAGGGCCCAGTTTACTGTTAGGCAGAGTGAGGCAGTGGAAGTGTGGCAGCTGGGAGACCGTTGTGGGGTGGCTGCTTGTCAGGTGAAGTACTGCAGTCCGACTATCTGGTGTTCAGGTAAGATTCAACTGCAGGTTGGAGCAGGGCTTTCAGTATGGTAACCTCTGCTCTGTGGAACAGCATTCCTGTCAAGATATGAAGACATTTTTGTTCTGACATCCTTTCCCAAATGGATGACTAAATCTCTGCCAAAGGTATTTATTTTGTATTGTTTTAAAAATTATCTTCTGATATTTTTGTGCTATTTTAAACTGTTTTCCAGCTGTTTTATATCTTTTGCACATTGCCTTGGGACCATTGTGGAAGGCAATTAATTGTTGTTGTTGTTGTTGTTGTTGTTGTTGTTAATCACCATCATCATGAGCTGCCAAACTGGTCAACTTCTATGCATGAGTGGGGGAACACGACAGCGGTGTAACATTGGGAGGGAACAGTTGCCCCTGGTGCAAAATTTTTAGAGGTGCAAAATTTCAACACCCTGCCTCAATACAGCTGCACACTTCCTTTGCTGGGTTATGTTGAAAACGGCTTCTCCATGCAAACCAGGAAATGACCTCTCCAGGCAACAGAACAACTCTTCCATTCTTATCTATGTGGCTGTGATCTCCTGGGTGATGTGGATGCTGTTAGGCAGTTGAATGCTCCTGTGTACTCCATTTGTTTCCCTCCCACTCACCCACCCCTCGACGTAGCCTCAGTCACTGGCAACCCACACTACACCACTGGAAGTTGATGTCATTTTGCCCTTTGCCAGAAGCAGCAATATGTCTTGGGCCAACCCTGAAGGAAATAAGTGTTTTGTGTACTGAAAGAAACATGAACATATCCTGCACATGTGCATTGAATACTAAAGCAATTCTGCCACACATGGGTGTCAAATAGCCTTGATATGCAGAATAGGGGCTGTAGCAAAGTGGTAGCACATCTGCTTTGCATTGATCCCTGGCATCTCAAGGTGTGGCTAGGGGTGACCCCTGCCTGAAATCCAGGAGAGCCACTGCCAGACACTGTAGACTATGTTGAGCTAGAGGGACCAATGGCTTTACTTAGGTATAAGGCAGTTTCCTGTGTTCCAAGTTCATAGGGGTGGAAGGGCACACCTGGCTGTTAGAATTCCTGCTCCATGTTTGTAGTCATGGGATTGTTGTCTCTGCCAGGGTCCTACTCGAGTGTAGGCTGAGCTCCTGGCACTGGCATCCCTAAAACACCTTCCCTGGTACAAGGGCAGGCATTTCTGAAGCAAGACTGAGAGGTCAGCTTCTGATGACCATGGGAAGGCTATTGACCACACTTGTGTTCTCTGGGCTTCCAAAAAGAGAGTTCGTCTCATCCTAATAAATTTCTGTGAAATTTATTGGCTTTCTTCTTTTCATAAAGATATTTTCAAAACCAATAAAAGGTGCGTTAGAAAGAACCAATACTTGATTATGTGTAAATTTAAACCAGAAATGAACAGATATTGCATTGCTTTAAAAATAATCAGCAATCCATTTCAACAATCCATTTCAGAACTGTATACTGAATAATAGCAGGCTTTATGGAAATCAAAGAGAGACAGCTAACCTTCAGCTCCAGATGTTGACCATACACCAGATGACCAAACAGCTACATTGGAGGCTAATATTTTAAATTTGAAAGCAGTAAAACTCTACATAAATGTATGCTTTCCCATACAGAGGCACCAGCTTCTCAAGATGACAGAGGGGGCCCAGCCCCCTAAGAAAAATCAGGATGGGACCCAAAGTGCCTCGGCCCCCAGGAGCTGGCACCTATATTTCCATATATTATCTCAGTAGTCTATAATAGCATATGGATATTATTGGCCATATATATTACAGAATGGGTGGAACTAAGGTTGAGATGAGAGTGTGCTTCTCTATGGAAAAATCTGAACCTGGGTCCCCCTGATTCACAGCATACTCTCTTCATGCCATCACTCTACTGCACTACATTTATTCCACTTTTTCTTCAGAAAAACTAAATATATCTTGAGAGTCTAGTGGTTGTTATCAAGTTTGGTGTCATGCAAAATCCTTGGCCAGCTGGATCTAGTCATCATCTGGGAGCCACCATCTGAAGATTTGCCAGTGTCCCAGAGCAATAATGCATCATGGGCATCGTGGAAAATTAATTTGGTACTTCCCAGGTGTCCAGTAGTGACAAGGGTAGTTCTGAGACTCACTCAGATAAGAAGAGGCCCACTGACAAAGGACCACCAGAGGTCCCTCTGATGCCCTCATGCCAGTAGCGGACAGTGTGATAAAGTGGTGGTGCTCACCTGAAAGCTGAGTCACTGCCACTTACCAGGAGGGGTGCTGCAGTGGTGGGGTCAATGCATTGCAAATGCTCTGGCAGAGGCAATCCGCTCCCCCTTTTGGTGTGTTTGCACCACGCCAACCTTCCCACTGCCTCCCCCTCCCCTTCCTGGTAAGCAGCAGCAACTCAGCTGACTGGGGGTCAAGTGAGCACTGTCAACCCAACATAGTGTCCACTATTAAGAGTGCTTCCAGATAGGGACTTAATATTGCAAATGGGTGTCAGGGACTGGGCAGAGGAGGAATGGTGAAGACCAGCTCCCCAGCTTGACCCTTCCAGGGAGGGGGAAGAAGAAGACAGTACAGATTTACAACAGTGGTTTGCAGGAGGTCACAGCTGAGAGGCAGAAGAGGGGAAAAGTTGGGAAATAATGAGAGAGGAGGAGGAGGGACAGGAAGCACCGGGGGGGGGCGACAGCTGACTGACACAGTGCCTTTAGAAAGCATTCCAGACCCACCCCTCTCCTCTCCCAGAACCCAGTGAGTCTAGAAAGTAGGAGAGCAAAGAGCTCAAAGACAGAGCCACTTCAGCACCTGTAGAAGAGATGATGAAATTGATGAATGAGGAAGTGGAAAAGATGCAGGGTGGAGATTCACTCGGGACAATGCCATCATGCAAGAGGCTGGGTTCTATAGCTGCTCTCTGTAAATACTGAATAAAAAGTGGACGGTAAGAAACATTTCCTTGTCTCTGTATGTTCCTGGGCAACTGGCCGTGGGAGTTGCTGGCAGCAGCCTGACAATGGGTCACTGAGCCATTGACAACAGGGTTTTTGTTTGTTAGTTTTGTTTTTTGCAGAAAGTGGCCATCCTGATTAAATGGGGGGGGGGAGGTAGGGCTGACATTTTGGTGCTGATGACGTCGTATGGATGCTGCAAGAAACTTCCATGCATGAGCAGCACCGATCCCATGACAAATACCCACCCAGAAGCAGCTTTCAAGTACAGGACACCTGCCTCTTTTTGAACACGACTGCCTGTCAGTTAGGGATGGGTGAATCTGTCAATTTCTGTTTCTCTCCCATTCTAATTCTTCCAATCTCAAAGGTTCTTTCTCCATATTTCCACATCAGTTTGTAGGTGTTGTTGGTTGTTGTTTTTTAAAGTTCTCATGAAAATTAACTAGTATTTTAGTGAATTTCTCGTAACGTACACATTTTTCTGTGCAGTTTTACCTAATATACACATCTTCGCCCATCAGTTTCCCCTAATATAATGAAGTTTTGTATACTAGT
This sequence comes from Podarcis raffonei, assembly GCF_027172205.1. NCBI lineage: Eukaryota > Metazoa > Chordata > Lepidosauria > Squamata > Lacertidae > Podarcis > Podarcis raffonei. Next base: position 76,696,060 of record NC_070606.1, read on the forward strand.
TTCACTAAGTGATATCCATTTTCAATTCATGTTCTACCATAGTATATGCTTGGGGGTGTATGTGTGCGGTATACATTACTTGGCTGGAGAACTGCTTTACAAAATTCAGAGAAGTGAAACTTTTGAAGGATATCTGTGTTTTGGTCCACATACTGTTTCAGGAAGTGCTGTTTAGGTAGGTTTAACTGGGAACTGGGATCCAATAATACAATTTCTCCCCTAACCCTACTGTCAGCACATTCATGTGAATGGACATGAGCAGCATGTTTGATGTCTTTGTAAGATAGCTTGTGTGTAAGGTATGATGGCAGCCCAATCACAGTGCAGCAATAAGAAGGTGGTGATGCTAATCTCCATGGTGTAAGACACTTGGCATCATTCCAATAGACTGCTCCCACTCTTAAGAAGTAGGCATAGCTGAGTGCATGAGTGTAACTGCAAGTTGTCGGGATCCAAGCCAAAAGAGCACAGCCTCCAGCTTAGCCCTCAGTCCAGAGGAATTTGGCCACCCTCCAGGTGCCCGGCTTGAATCCTTGTTTACCTCCCCTGCCAGCGCCTGCCGGCAAGATCAAGGGAGGTCTCTTCGGCGATTCTCCTCAACGTGAAGGAGAACACACCACTCCTCCCCCACTCCTCTCCCAGGGAGGGGGAAAGAGACAGACAGAAATATATTTACATGTCTTTATTCCTGTCGTTCAGCAGTACAGAGAAAACATGTCTGCACACTCTGCTTCCCCATGCAGAGAGAGAATAAACTCCGCCCATGTACTTCCAGTACAGGGTCATGTGCTGCTCTGAGGTAACATCCGGCTCTCAGAGCACTTTACAAACTGTTCCTGGTTCCCACGGTACAATCCAATAACATCAGTTTCCTGTTTACCATTCCAGCCACCTGGTGCTTGCTTCTGCATTGCTCCTTTTTCGTAACATCCTCCCCCAAAAGAATCAATGCGTGTTGCAGCAAGCAAAGCATGATCCAGAGAAGAAAACAAACAGTTGTTATACACATAACACTCCCCTGTTGTTTCAGTTCCACCCTTGGAACCCCCCGCCACTGGTTTCCCCAGTGTACCTCTCTGGTTGTCTGGTTTCCAAGGAATGAGTGCATCTGCATTACCTTGGCTAGCAACTCTCTGTTGTGTCTTTGTCTCTGACCTAGACACAGCTCCAACCTGTCCTCGGTTGTCTACAACAGCAACACATGCAACAGCTAAGTTAGCAAAGTGATAGGGGGTCACTATAGAATCCTCTGTGTGTGACTAAGGGAAGCCCACTGTCATATACATATGCACCTAACTCACTCCTTGGTACCGCTAGCTTCTCCTTTGTGCAAGTCTCAGAGAAATTTGTGTGCTTGGGCTAGCAGTGATGCCTGTCTCTACAAAGAACACACTAGAATAGGAAAATTACGGATTGCTGATATTTGATCTAGGAAGAATTCGAATGAAAACAGAACCTTGTTTGGGTTGGACCTGAGAGTACTGGAGAAAGGAGTTTGTTTGGCTGGTTGGGTTTTTATGTGACTGGCTCAATGCCATGCAGAAGAAAAACAATCAGGGTTGCCAACTTTTCACTAGACGCTGCACCTGTGCCTTTAGCAGTTGTCTGATTGCCAGATATGCAAATGCAAGCTATTAATTTATCAATTAATTGTCCAAAATGCATTAATTAGGTGACATACGTAATACATGCATATCTTATATAAACCAACATTTAATAATGGGTTCAGTTGTTATGTTATTTTAGTGGTGAAATATACTGCGAGGGTGTGGTTTTATCTTTATTTGTAATATTTATTTATTTGTAATATTTTATTGTGCTTACTGTGTTTTGTTTGAAATACTTGTAAACTGCTTAGAATATTGTGTGCTGTTTTGCTCTTGATAGCTGGCAACCTTAAAATAAAGCATATTATTTTAGCACTGGTTTGTATGTGTATTAGGGATGTCGCCTAATTAATGCAATTTAGGCCATAACTTTAATTAGTAGCTTAAATCTGAATGGATGTGCCCATGAATTAAACAAATATGTGTGTGCTTTTGTGTATAATAATGTGAACCTTTTTAGAATATACTTATGCTCCCAACTCTTTTTTGAGAAGGTGAAGATTTTATTACAAGTACTTACAGTTAAATTCCTCTTCAGTGAGAGTTGCCCAATTCACTAAGGGCATGTTTATTTTAGATAATAAAAATGTTTTACATTGCTGTCCGAACTACAGCTGGTGAACACTGGAACAGCAGATCCACTACTATATCCCAAGCCATTTCAGAGCAGAAGTGAGAGTTTCCTGCCCCGCACCCATGTCACTATACCAGCTTAAAACTAGCATAGCTGGGGGCCTAGACTGGACCCCACTCAGGGCAGCTGAAAAACTTTGGGTCCATTGGATGGTGGGCTGCTTTCTCCCACCCTTGCCCTGCTCCATTAACTTGAGATCCCCCAGTGATAGTCTCTCCACTGCTGTGCTTTCTACAGGGGCAGCAGGGGCCTCCTTTGTGACTGAACTGCCCCACCAGCAGAGGTGAGTGGCAGAGGTGGATTTAAAGGAGTGTGGCCGGTTCAGTCACACTAGGCATGGAGCCTCAGGGGCACCTCAGAGGATGCCGCAAATATGATTAAGGAATGGAGCATGAGAGGCGGAGGGTGTAACCTTTTGGCGTTACTTGGGGTTCTACTGAAATCTTAGACCCCCAAGGTCCTCCACTGTGATCAGTCACCAGACAACCACCTCTGCCATACCCTTATGCCTTCCTGTAGCCAAGTTCAGGGAGTTAGGATTGCCTCTTAGCTTAATTACATTTATTAATCAAATCAATGCAGTCAAATAAACCAAACGTGTTGTGTGGTAGCATTGATAAATTAGCCACTGCAGCTCTAAAATCATTTTTTATATATATAGAAAGCCCATGGTGTTGAATATAGGACCATGTTTTGAAGGGGTCTTGATGTGGTGCTTTCTTGTTAAGGTCAGGGCATACAATAAGCTGTTTATTACTCTTATTCAGAAACAAACACATTTCATCTTTTCTTTTCTTTAGAAACTGGTCTGGTTTCAGAACTCTTGAATATTCATGAGCACAACCTTTTTCAGAGTGCTCTTTTACTATCTTCAGAGCCATTTGAATCTTTCAAGATCCCCCTTTTCTGCTGCTAAGAAGAATAAGAACAATGCTTTATTCTGTGTGAATAATGTCCGAAAGAGGGATTTCTCTGTTTTTTACTCCCACTGTTTTAACATGACATTTTGAGGCTCCATTGAATTAATGGTACCTTAATCCAAATGTTATTTGTAGAAGAGGCACCAGGTATCTCATTGGTGCCATTAAATACAAAGAGGTCTGGAGAGCCTGCAAATCCAGTCTAATAAGCTCTTTGATAGTGTTAAGTATGTTCTCTCACCCAATTCATGCCTGTTTAAAGGGAGATAGAAAAGATTATGATATCAGACTTAAACATCAAGTAATGAGTGATCTGTTATTGATGGAACCCAAGATATGCCTTTAATGTATGTTACAATTCTTACATCAGCCTTGCCTGGAAGAAACCCTTGGTGCATTCATGTACTGCAGGACTGGGGAACATTTAACCCTCCAGGTGTTGCTGAACTACAACTCCCATCATCCCTGACATTTGGCCACTCTAACTGGGGCTGATGGAAGGTGTAGTCCAATAACATCTTGAGGGCTACTAGTTCCCCATCCCTAGTATATAGGAAGTTGTCTTCTATTTAGTTCAGGCCATTGGTCCATCTAGCTCAGTATTATCCGGATGGCAGTGACTGCCCAGGATTTCAGACAGGAGATTTTCCCCATCTGGAGGTGCCATGGATGAATTTTGGGACTTCATGCAGATCATATGCTCTACCACCAAGTTTCCTAAGTTGCACGACCAGTGCAATTCTAGCAATAGTAAAGGTAAAGGGACCCCTGACCATTAGGTCCAGTCGTGACTGACTCTGGGGTTGCGGCGCTCATCTCGCTTTATTGGGCAAGGGAGCCGGTGTACAGCTTCTGGGTCGTGTGGCCAGCATGACTAAGCTGCTTCTGGCAAACCAGAGCAGCGCACGGAAACACCGTTTACCTTCCCACCGGAGCAGTACCTATTTATCTACTTGTACTTTGATGTGCTTTCAAACTGCTAGGTTGGCAGGAGCAGGGACTGAGCAATGGGAGCTCACCCCTTCGCAGGGATTCGAACCGCTGACCTTCTGATCGGCAAGTCCTAGGCTCTGTGGTTTAACCCACAGACAATCAGTGCAGGTTTAAATCACCAGTGTGTGAGAATGATGGACTTAAATGCACATTGGTCTTTCTTTGAATTTCTATGCAACTATCCTCAGAGTTGCAGTCTTCTTTTTGCAGGGCTCGGGTGCCTTTAACAGCTGACATTTAACAGCAAACATTTAGCACTTAAAATTTGTTATGCAGATAGAGCAGTGAGGAAACTTGATTCCCCCCCCCTCATTATGCAAATATGAAACGGACAGCACGCCTTTTACAAAACAAAACTGGCAACCCTAAATAAATTCCAATATGCTGTGGGCTGGATTAAATGAGGCTACAGCTGTGGATCTGTGAACATATTGTGAGCTACTGCATAGGGAAATAGCACTGTTTCCTCTGTCTCAGTAAGGCATGCATCAGCAGCAAATACATCAACTCCACCCCACTCAGACCTTTTTGCATACCTAGCAACTAACACATGGCACTAATGGAAGGGCAAAAAGTCTGCTGTGCTTAGCAAGACAGAAAGCAAATAAAGGAATATGGTCACTGAGAAATGAGCAACAAGAACACAATTGGGGGAAAGCAGGCCTGCCCTCCCATTAGGCCGAGTGAAGCAATTGCTTCAGATGACAGATGGTTTGGTCATTTCTCCTGAGCCACCTGTCCATTCCCTCTCTAATGGAAGATACAGCTCTATGTGCTCCTTCCATAGAGGAAGGAGGAGGCTGCCTCAGGTTCTCAGGAGGTTGTAAAGTCTTCCTGGCCCTTTCTGGCATCAGAAGTTCTTACTGGGAGAAGGCATTCTCCAAAATCCCACAAGATCTTGCAAGACACATATGCATGGTAAGAAGTCTAGCTGCATCTAGACACTCAGTGACGTAGATTCGTGTGTTGGCCGGAGGAACGGTTGGCCTCAGATTTGTCCTGATAAATATGAAGTGATCTGAAATCAAGGGAGTGGGGAAAAGATGGCTGACCCTAAATGCCACCTTTTTATTTTATTTGCAAAAAATGTATACATTGCCAACATTAAGGAAAAGATATCACAGCATGATAAAATCATCAATAACATTACATTCATAACACAAGTACAAAACACATCGCAAATCAGTAGGTCAGCTTAATGCATCAACATAGCTGGATCCCACCCCTTGGGGAAAGACAGGTGAGTTTCATGGAGGTGCTGAAAAGCCAGTATTGTGCTTCCCTACGTACCTAATGTTCATTGGTGGTAGGATGGGGTGGCAATCCAAATGGCAGGTGCTGCTACACTAAAGTCCCTGAACTACAAACTTTGGGAGCATACAATACTACTAAGGGTGATTGTCTCAAGGATCAAAGTGACTGGGTGCGGGGATAAAAGGTATGAGGCATTTCTGGAGGTAACCTTGATCACACACAGACATCTTTGGAAAAATAAGATGCATTGAAATCAATAGGATTTATCTAAAAGTGTGGTTAGGACTTGGGATGCCAGACACTCATTGCATTTCAGAGAAGCTTGCATCTTGCTGGAGAGGGAGAAATAAAAGATGCATATCCCGATCTCTTCCTTTCACCTGTTGGATTTATTTGTGAGATTTATCTTGGGGTTCTTCGGAACACTCACAACGTCTCTGATAATTCAATGGTTCCATGTAGGAAAATATAGCACAGGCTAGTAATAACACTGTGTTATAATGGCCTGTAAAACAAGACATCCAGATTTATACTTTGAGAGCTCTGTTAGTAGTTAATCTGCAGCTGGCCACCTGCAGAGGGGAGCTGGAAGAGCCGCCTTTTGATCTTCTTTGTGAAAGGACCTTAAAGGGTGGGGGAAAAATAGAAGAAAAAATAAATGTGGATGAACCTTAAAAGGTTTTGGTGGAAATATTCTGTTTGGAGCCATTTGGTCCTTTGAACAAGAAAAGTCCATATAGGACATTAAATGTATGGCTGTGGAAGGGGAGGGGAAAACATCTGTGTTTCAGGTCAAGTAGGATCAACATACATTTAATGTAACTCTGCTAACTTCTCACAGGTCACTGCCTGTCTGCTAGACTCATTTGTATGGTTTCTCTTCTCTCAGAGTGGGTCAATAAAGACACGTCATTTTTCAAACAGAATAGAGGAAATGTGATGAGAATCTCCCCCCTCTCTGAATGTGTGTGTGTGTGTGTGTGTGTGAAAGACAGAGAGAGAGAGAGAGAGAGAGAGAGAGAGAGAGAGAGAGAGAGAATATGTTTGTGTGAATGGGGTGTGGTGGATATGTATGTTAAGATCCCACCCACATTGGCCACCATTGAGAGATCTAAAGGTTACCGAGACCCACTGGGCACAAAGCAGCTGTGGAAGGGCAAGGCTAGTAAGAAAATGAAGGTGGGGATTGGCATGATTACTTGCCACTTAATGATATCATTTTCTATTAAAACCTAATTCCTCTTTAGGCTTCACCGGATGATCTATTTATTGAAAATTCAGTCTGATTTCCTTGTCGGGACTTTGTTGCGTATTTGTTGAGCATTATATGACAATGAACATTCAGCCCGGTTTGCTTGTGGGGTGTTTTCCTGTTAAATATTAATCCAGCCCACACTTTTCAATGCATTTCCCTGTCACTTTCCAAACTGCAAAAAGTCAGATTCTTTTCAAAAGAAGATTTGTTATGCAAGGGTGACAGAACCCCTTAATCCACTTTAACTGCAGAAACCTAAAGGAATTTTAACCTTTAATCTGTTATGTGCTTGAATCCCTCCTGCAACATACAGGTGGGCTGGAGGCACCTTTTGGAAATTGCTAAACTCTTTGTTACTGTGATTTCCTTGTGGCAGGGAATTCCCTCCCCTTCCTTGTGGCAAGCTAAGCTCAGATATTGGTTCTAGAGGCATTGACCCAGCCTCCCTGTCAGAAGCAGAATATCCAGTGGCACCAAATGGAGAAGGCTTTTTATTGTTTATGGTTTGGGAAGTCAGTATGCATGGTACCTGTGGTTACCTTCCAAACCTGTGATCCTATATCCGCGAGGTTACAATCTACAGGAGGAAAGCTGGTGACCCAGTCAAACCAGTTCCTTTGTTAAGGTAATGGCCTTGGCCTGCCTCATCAGCATCTTCAAGAGTTAGTTAAAAAGATATGTATTGCCATAGCAACAATTGAAGATGCTTTCAGATGCACATCCCTACCATGGGGAGTTAGTTTGGGTGTGCAAATTTTGGCTGGTGCAGACAGTTGCAAAGGCAGAGACTTTTCTTGCTGTGTGCTGGACCCAAAGTAATGGCTTGGGGATCTCCCTGGGCATTTAATGGGAAGGCAAGATCTGTGGAATGCCGATGCTGAGGTTGTATGTATGTGTAAATAAAACCATATATCCTAAAGACAACACAGTCTCCAGTGACCTTCAGTCCAAGGAAATTGAACTCTGAGTAAACACTGAAATGCCTAGAGTCTCTCAACTTTCAAAGTTTGGAGTGCGTGCAACAATAATTTCCCTCCTCTCCATATGGGTATATTTTTACTTATCTTTTGTTACTTCTTCTCCCCTTCTCCTTTCATGCTTCATTTTTACCCTATTCTCACCCCAAACTGCCAGTTTCTTTTGTCCCTCCTCCACGGCTCCTTTTACATCTACTTCTTCCTGCTATAACTGTTTCCCCCTCTTACCCCCTTCCTCTCTCTTCCCAGATGATGATGAAGATGATGATGGTTCATAGAACAGCTGCTGCTAGTCTAGACCAGGGATTGGGTTGCTCTCACCTGGAAGTGAGCTGAGAAGGTTCACTGGAGGCCCCCATCCCACAGCTTGAGAGATGTTGCTCTGGAGCAATGTGTACGACTTTCTCCTTATTCTTTTGGTTGCCTCTCTTGCCCCATCAAGATCACCTTGAGAACTCTACAGATGTAAGAGGCTGCAGAGCTGAGCATCTCTGCAGTGGAAACATTTTTCCTAATTGAAGCCGCTTCACTCCCACTACAGTCCCACATAAGGCCGTGGAATAATGAAATTGAGTAGACCAGATGGCAAGCAGCATCTGGTCTGGCGGTCAGATGAATATATAGACATCTGAACATAAACTTTAACAAACACCTGCAAAATAGAGAGGCAATCTCAGAGCAGTGCTATATTCACAAAGAGCTGATCTGGTGGATGCAAATTCAACCTATTTTTAAAAATATAATAGCTACATATAAAATATATCAAGTCAATGAGAGGGGGGAATCTCAAATATAAACAGTCTCTGAAACAATAATTTACAAATCAAATGATAGTCCTAAATTCAGTCTTAGAAGTCAACTTCCAGAGCTGCCAAATGTGTTTCAACTCCCAGCTTCATCAGTAGCTATTGTACAGCACGCAGGACTTCAATTCATCTTCTTCCATGTATATTCATGAAGAATAATTCATATCTTCTTCAGCTGCGGAAGAACATTTTGCTGTTCACATGGGGCTTTAAAACACTGAAAGCTTCCAGACTAAAGCATAAAAGATATTCAAAACAAAATGGGACTCAAAAGTTTCCATGTTCTAAGAACATGTTCTCAGTAAAGTTACCTCACCTGTAGAGCTCAGCGATTGATTGCGTAGATAAGCAGTGGGACAATCTTTCAGATATGCCCAAACTGTCTTGGGCTTTACATGCTAAAACCAGCACCTTGAACTTGGTAGCTGATTGGCAGCCAGCCTTGAACCTCCTGGCTAGAGTTGTTAAGGGCTTATGTAACTAACTCTTCACTTCCCCGTTTATTTTCAGGTTCCAGTTTCCCCTTCTACTCCCTTTCAATGTTTCATGGATCCTGTCCTTGTCAGGCAATTTGGAAGGTGTGTAAGAAGTTTTTATTTTTATGTTGACAGGGGCCACCCAAAACCAAGGTAGCCATTTCTGGATGCGCAGGGGACTCACTAACTAGCCAAAAGTATACAACTTCATGTTAGTGAGTCTCCTGATCATCTAGCAATGTCTACCTTGTTTTGGGTGGCCCCATTTTGCTCCCAGACTGATAGGCCCTTGACTACCCAAGTTAGTTATTAGGGGAAGTTTTATGCAATCTAATTTTATTTCTGGGCCTTTTCTATTCTTAAGGCTTCCATTCCAACGAGTTTTGAGAAAGCATAGTGCAACACTCACTGGCACCTGTACCGATTACTCAGAGGGACTTTAGTTCTATGAATTGATAATCTGGGGCTTGTAATTCTGTGCAGAAAGAAGAAAATATGCTGCCGGTTCATTTACACAGCAAATGGGAATGGGAATATAATTCTGTGGGGACTAATGTTGTTTGGTTAGCTACAAACCATGCCTGACATTTACTGTTCTGCCTCTTTTTGTGTGTGCTCCTGTAGTACACTGTTTAGAGAGATACTGCAATAAATCTGGGGGGGAAATTGTTTTTACAAAGTTCATAGCTGCATTTGCCACCTTTAATATTAATAGGAGAGTATCTTTAAAGTGAGCAAATTGAGAAAGTGGCTGAAAGTATAGTTTATAAAAGAAGATTAGTGGGTTTAATATGCACTGGAGAGTCAAAGAAAAATCTTATTACTGTATGGAGAAATTAGCTCATAAAGAAGCTAATACAGCAGGCTGGGGAGTAATTTTTTAACAAGGGTTTTATGATGCACAAGTGTAGGCAAGCTAATGAACTTATCTTTCTGGTTATTTTCAGACTGAAGCAGTGTTGTTGTTTTTTTATTGTATTTTTCCAGTACTTGTCTTTTTTAAAAAGTAAAATACATTTAATCACTTTCAGTAAAAGGAAGTGATTACTTTGATGAATTAAATACAATCTTGTGCTTTGCCTTTCACTGGGGTGGCAATAAAACTGCGATCAGCTGATAATCAACTGGAAAAAAACACTATTTGGCATTATTATTTGGGGGCTAAGGGCCACATCTGGGGTGGATATTCCTTTCCAGAGAGTATCTGCTCCTGCCTAATTTACCAAATGCACTAATCTGATAAGCAATCCTATACATTAGCTTAGGCCTGACCTGTTTATTCAAGCTTCCTTCTAAGTAAACATACCAAGTATTGCAGCATCAGAAGTAAAATCCTAAGCACAGAACCAGATCAAGCATTTAGTTTTATTATTGCAAACATTTTCAATAACAATTACAGTGGTACCTTGGTTTACGAACTTAATCCATTCCGGAAGTCCGTTCTTAAACCAAGGTGTTCTTAAACCAAGGTGTGCTTTCCCATAGCAGCGGGGGACTCAATTTACAAATGGAACACACTCAACAGGAAGCGGAACATGTTCTGCTTCCAAGGCAAAGTTCACAAACCAAAACACCTACTTCCGGGTTTGCAGCGTTCTTAATCCAAGTTGTTCATAAACTAAGCTGTTCTTAAACCAAGGTACCACTCTACATGGAAAGAGAAGGTAGAAAAAGTCAAACAGTAGCAATAGTGGTAACAACAAAATAACAAATAGCACCCCCTTATTCTTTAAAAAGAAATGTATCTCAAATGCTTGAAATATCAGTAGCTACATTGTGTTCTTTGCAAAACTGACAAATAAGTTTCAATTCCAAAGTAAAACACTTTTTAAAATTTAAGGTGTTTCTATACCACATCATTACCAAGGTCTCTGCTAGTAATCCCTTCTCTTAGTCAAAGTTAAATGTATATGCTTTTATTTTGTGGAAAAGTGCCATGTTTGAGGGTGAATGTTCTTTTCTGGAGAGAGCAGACTCCTGCTTCCATAACCAGATTTAGATGTGAAGTACAGAACCATTGCAACCTTTTGTCTCAGCCATGCTGTTGTGCGTGAAAGAGCCATGTGACCTTTGACATCCATAAAACAGACATCTGAAGAATGTCATCTCCAATAGCAGGAGACCATGTAGAGGAGGGGATTGGTTAATACAAAGTGTCCATCTGTCAGCACCCCAGAATGCTCAGAAGGGGGAACGAGCACATTTTCCTGCCCACGGCTGAATAAAGCCTAGTCCTTCTTTACACTGTTCTGCAATGTGTGCTGTTGAAATTAATTACAGTAAGCCTGCAACTTACACACATTTAACCTGCATCCATTCAGCTTAATGCGCTTGGCAAAAAAAATTAAAAGGAAAAAGAAAAGGGGCGGAAAGGGGGCAGGTGTCTGGGGAAAAAAGACTTTGGCAATTCCAGTCACCATCAATTCCAATGTTTTTTGACTACGTGCAATTTTTGCTTTAGGCGCAATCGCTGGAACATAACCCGCATGTAAATTGCAGACATTCTGTAACTCATACTCTGAAGGTTGCATCTAAGTTCTACTCAAAGTCGACCCATTGAAGTGAATGGACCTAAGAAAGACATATCCAGCAATTTCAATGGGTCTGATATGAGGAGATCCAACACTGACTGGATACAAACCTGAAGGTTTAGAAGATTTTCACTGTTGTGTTTTCATTATGTTTTTAGGCCACACAACTTTTCACAACATGGATTGCAATGATTTTAAGAACACTTAACTCTGTGCTGCATTGGGCACTTACCAGGTTGCAACCTATTCATACATACCTGAGAATGAGTCCTGTTGCATCTGGTGGGACTTGATTCTGAATAAACAAACACAGGCTTGAGAGACAGGACTAGGACCTGGAAAATCAGAGCTCAAATCCACACTCAGCTATGAAATTTGCTGTGTGACCTTGAGCAGTCACTGTATTTCAACCTAACCCACCTCAGAGGGTTGTGGCGAGGATAAAATGGGAAGCCGGGAGTGGCATACATTCTATCTTGATATTTGGAATTTGTTGTGTATCAAATTTATTTATAACATGTAAGATGTTAAAGAATTCTCTTGTACATAAAAAAAACAGGCACCCATGCATCGGTGAAAGAAATCACTTAAGGCTGTACTTCATTTGTTTTATGTTTGTATATTTACTAATCCCATCCCCACAGGAAAAGTGTCAAATCAAACACTTTATGAGTTTATTCGCTACCCAGCATCATTCTGTATGGAGTATATCGTTTACAATCTATGTATAGCAAACCCAACAGAGATAACTTGCTCTGTTGTCTATTCAAAAGTGTTTTCATTTGTGACAGAATTCCTCTACAGAGGAACTGGAAATACCACGTCTGTTAATCTTGTGGACATCTGTGACACTGATTGATCACTTTGCAATATTGACCTTTAGTAATCATTGCATGACTCATGTGACTGAAGGGTGGGATTATATCTACCTGGAAGACTGTCTTGTTGAAATTAATAGGAATTACGTCCGAGTAGACTTGCAAATGATTGTGCTGTAAGTCTTATAACTCTTTTGTCTAATCCACTGGTCACTGGAAATCCAGATGCCTGCCTGGTGTTTTCTCTGAGTAGTGTAATGCTGAAATTCCTTATTAGACTGTCCACAATACAAACCTAGCCAGTTGATAGTTCTCATATGTATAACAAACCTAGACTATGATATACCAAGATTGTTTTGTAATTGAAAATAAGATACACTATAATCATGATTATTTTGTGTGTGCATGGCTGTGTGGGCTGAGCTGCTGGTGCGACTCAGCAGCAAAAGCCAGGTGGTCTCCACCATCTTTTCATGTTGCTTACTTTAGCCCTTCAGTTGCACCATGTCTGCGTAGTAAACTAAACACAAGTGCCAATGGCTAGTGAGAAACCAATGTATGGCAATGCCCATAAGGGTAGAAAAGAAACATGAAACATATGTGCTGAAATTCAACCATGACTCAAAAGCTGGAAATATAGTGTAAGTTTCTTCTGAGCTTTCCTTCAGCTGGGTTTGTAAACTCCTGATTATTCTTCACCAGAAGCTTGCTTCCTCCTTTGTGCATAAGCAGTGTGGTATATTCAGGCACACAGTTCTTTTTCACATGCCTGAAAATAAGCATGAGGGTATATCAAGATAAATGTCTTCACAAAATCTGGAAGCAGGATCCTATGGGGGAAGGTGTGGTGAAATGGTTCTAGAGAGCATCAAAAGTGTCTACTCAATTTGCCATGTATTTTGGAGAAGGTCAAAGATCCTGGTCTGTGTTTTATTTGATCGTGGGGAGCAGTTATAAGAGTTCATTTCTGGACTCGGGTGGTGGGATGTCTACATTTTTAAACAAGTGTGTGGGATGTGTACACACACACACACACACACACACACAAACACACACACACACACACACACACACACACACAAAACCCACAACAACATCATTTATTGGAAAGATTAGAAAATCTGGTGCCCATTACAGGAAAAGCTATAATTCCTCATATTCTTTCTGCAGATTACTAAAACCATGTTGCATTCCAAACATGCACAGAGGCCAAATCTGTAGGATGAATACAAATGAACCTTAGGCAAACAATGTGAGGGTGGTTTCACCTAAACGTGAATGGGAATATTTATACGATAAGAGGATGCTGACCAAATGGTACAGATAAGTGTGACCTTGTCAGAGGCATGTCTGGAAATGGGGAAGGAAACAAAAATGTTGGCAGGAGACGATTTTCTCCTTGCTGCTTCCCTGTTTTCTTGCTGCTCTGACCAGCTGAGCGAACCATCCTGCGATTTTGTAGAAACAGCTTGCTACTCTCTCTGGTGATATTTCCATAGGTTGTTCCAAGATCGTTGAAGTGTGAGGAACTGGCACCAAGGAGGTGGGGCACTACCCTGTGGATTTTCAAGCACAGGAAGTTCTGGATTTATATTCTAAAATAATCCTCACGCTCACAAGGATGAACTTCTTGGGGAGAGTAGGTTGGTACTACATAGTCAGAAATTGCTGGCAGCTATGTGGGAGAAGGAGGCCTGGTTTCTTTTGTGACCCAGGATTCCTGGCCTCCTTCCCTTCCCTAGGCTATTTAAACGGAACTGGCTGTCATGCCGAGAAGAGCTGGCTTGCCCTGCCAGTAGAACCATGGCTGAGGCTCATCTTACTACAGAGAGACCATCTGCTACCACTGTTCCGCACAGGAAATGATCTCTGACTGAAAACAGTTCACACGGTATGTTGCCTCCTGAAGAAAAGCAGAAGTATGTGGTGATTACTGATGTACAAGACCTAATATATAATTAAAATGATGCAGTACTGCTCATTCAGGTGAGTAGTTCAGTGAGAAACTAACTAACTAACTTAGCAGTCCAGCTAAACTGAACTGCTGCAATGTAAGATTATGTAAGCAAACAGAGAGAGACAATCTGAGCCCTTCTTCTGCTTTAACTGAAACTACTGCCCAACCAGAAGCTTGCAAGACAGCAACAGTGGAGAAGAGGTGTCTGCTTCTGCCCTAGTTATGGCGTTGAACAGGAAGTATGAGTTAAAAGGTGATACTTGGACAAAGGAGTAAATAGGAGGCTGTGGCTTAGGTTTGTTGATGATGAAAATTTACCTTTATTGGTCATTTTTCATTTTACAAAAAAAAATCCCCCAAAGTGATTTACTAAGATAATATAAGCATAAACTACCGTATTTTTCGCCCTATAGGGCGCACCGGCCCATAGGACGCACTTATTTTTTTTGGGGGGGGGAATAAAGGAAATAAAGCTCCCGGAGCTTACTGGGCTGGGGGGATGGCTTCCTGAAGCCTGGAGAGCGAGAGGGGTTGGTGCGCACCGACCCCTCTCACTCTCCAGGCTTCAGCGAAAGCCTGCATTCGCCCCATAGGATGCACACACATTTCCCCTTCAATTTTGGAGTGGAAAAAGTGCGTCCTATAGGGCGAAAAATATGGTAAATATAACCGAACAAAATAAAAGCTAAAGACCATCCATTACATCTATAAATAGGCAGGCCAACCCTATTCCATTAAAAAAAGGCAAGGAAGAGGCTACAGGCATATTTAATACCCAAAAGTCTGAGTAAAGGGCCAAAAGTCTGAGTAAAAAGAAATGTTTTTGCCTGGTGCCTAAAAGTAGATAATGATGCTATCAGGTGTGCCTCCTTGGGAAGAGCATTCCACAAGTGGGGAGACACCACTGTACAGGATCATTCTCATGTTGCCATCTTTGCTCAGGGCATCAGTATTATGGATAACCTATAGAATTCCATTATTGTAAAATTCCCTTCCCCAAGAAGTTTGTTTGGCCCCTATACTTGCCTCCTCTCAGAGAAAGGTAAAACATGTTTGTTCTCCCAGGATTGTGAAAATGAGGGGCCTATGTTACTGAAAGGCATCGAGGATTAATGCTGTTGATCTGCTGAATTGTTTTAGATAGTGTCTATTTCATTGCTTTTAATGGATTGCACTTTCCTTTTTAATGTTGTGAAGTGCTTTGTAAATTAGACAATTGAACAGCGGCATAAAAATATGGTCTGTAGATAAAGTGGCAATTAGGCATGATAAGCTGTCCAATAACTGAGCTGCTTGGTTATGAGCAGAGGTCCTCGCACTGCCCTTCTGCAACCTATTAGCCAATATAGTGCCATGAATATGATTGAACGAACTTTGGAAAGGTGAGATTTGCAAACCTGCTAGAACTTACAAATGGAGCAAATGGAATAGCGACTGGCAATGGGGAAATGTACCATACCACATTAGGCTGCGGCTGGGGAGTCACCCTTTTTAAAGGTTCTATTACATAGGGCTGACATACACAGCGGCATAGCTAGCCACTCAGGCACTCAGGGGGCAGGGTGAGCCAGGGCAGGGTGTGCTGTGTGGAGCCTCCATTGAGTCCACCACCGCCTCCCTCAGCTGAGGGAGAGGTGGCAGGCAGATGCAAGCCCCATGCTGCCGTTTTGGGCAGTACAAAGCTTGCATGCATTTCACCTGCTGCTGTCAGGGTCCTGTCAATGGCTCCCAGTTGTTGGTCCAGAAAATTATAAATACAAGGGAAAGTTTCTTACAGTAGTTTTTTATCTCAGACTTACAGAGAGAGGCTATAGAACCCAGCCTCTTGGATAATGGCATTGTCCCGAGTGAATCTCCATCCCCCTTTTCTCCCACTTCCTCATTCGTCATCATAATCACCTTCTCTACGGGTGCTGCTAAGGGCCCTCTGTCTTTGAGCTCTCTGCTCTCCTACTTTTAAGGCTCACCAGGTTCTGGGAGATGGTGGGTCTGGAATGCTTTCTAGTGACGATGTGTCAGCCAGTTGCTGCTCCGGTTCTGCCTGCTCCTCCTCTCCTATTACTTCCCAACTTTTCCCCTCATCTGCCTCTGAGCCATGACCTCCCGCAAACCACTGTTGTAAATCTATACTGTCTTAGAAGAAGAAGAAGAGTTTGGATTTGATATCCCGCTTTATCACTACCCGAAGCTCAATAACTTCGGGTGGGTGCTCCCCCTAAAAAAAAAGTCAGTGGACATTATGATTACGTTATGTATGTCGTGATTGCCACAGCAATGCTGAGGCAACTGATGGCAAATTGTCCTTACGGATACCAGCTTGGATAGTTTTAAAAGAGGGTGAGTCATGTAGGATCATGCTATCAGCAGGGCTTTTTTTTTTCCAGCTGAAACTCACCAGTGAGAGCCAGTGTGGTGTAGTGGTTAAGAGCGGTGGACTCGTAATCTGGGGAACCGGGTTCGCGTCTCCGCTCCTCCACATGCAGCTGCTGGGTGACCTTGGGCCAGTCACACTTCTCTGAAGTCTCTCAGCCCCACTCACCTCACAGAGTGTTTGTTGTGGGGGAGGAAGGGAAAGGAGAATGTTAGCCGCTTTGAGACTCCTTAAAGGGAGTGAAAGGCGGGATATCAAATCCAAACTCTTCTTCTTCTTCTACCAGAACTCAGTTCTGGCACCTCCTAGGTGGGTGCCATTGCCATTCCAGGAGAACAAGGGAGGTGTTCATGGTGAGTTCTGGAACCTCTTTTTTCCAGAAAAATAGCACTGGCTATCAGTAGCTACTAGCTGCAATGGCTATGTTCAGCCTCCACTATTGGAGGCAAGATTTCTCTGAATTGCTGAGGAATGGAAGTGGGGAGATTGCTGTGGCTCTCAGGACTGGCTTGCAGGCTTCTCATGGACCTCCGGTTGGCCACTGTGAGAACAGGAGGCTGGACTAGATGGGTCATTGGCCTGACTGAGCAGGCCTATTCTTACAATTTTATAAGGTATATTGCAGCCCTAGTGTTTTGAGAATGGATCGCTCAAACACGAATGTGCTTTGTCAGCACTACTAGGTCTGCAAGGAGAGACCTGTAACTGAGAATTCAGGTTCCTATTTCCAAACCCTTCCTTTGGCATAGACTCTGCAAGGCCAACCCTGAAGCAGCTGAGGAAATTTTGTTTATTTATCATGGCAGGTGTGTCCTGTTAATCGCCAGGGTATTAAGGGAGATGGGAAGAGGGAGGCAAGTCTCCATGACTGAGATTCTTCTAAAAAGAAATCTTAGAAACAACAAAACAGATGAAGAAATCTGAAGTTTATACACACATGTATCCGAATACTGATATAAAGTCCAACCATAAGGACGTCAGATAGGTTTTGGTCTCTGAGCTATGCATATGTTACAGGAGAGGGTGGGAACTCCACCTGCTCACAGTCCTGCTCTATTAAAAGCAACTAATCCTCATAAAACTGACCTTTCTGCTCCCCCCCCCATCTCTAATTTCCTGCATTCCTCGCACTCCTCTATTCTCGCTTCTCCCCATCCAGTTTGCTTTTCAACATACTTATTCATAAACAGATGTTATAAATTACCTTTCTTGTCTCTGGTAACTCATCCCACATGCCTTATGTCATTTTATGAAATAGTTTTCCTTAACCTTTCCATTTGCCTCTGTTTTCCAATGCTTAGAATATAGTCTCATTTTTTCCCCTTTCAAGTATTTCCCCCCCCTACAAAAAACAATGTACTGCAGATAAACAGCGAGGACTTTAATGCAGTCCAGAAGCATGGAAGACCTTCTTCTCTTCCTCCTAGGTATGAGAGCAGAACTTGCCCCTTCGTTACATCCCTTTGAAACATGAAAATAAATTAAAATAAAATCAGCTTCAACTCTCGATTATATTTTTCTTCAAAGGCCTGAAATATTGTGGCACCTTGCTCTGGTTTCAAACCTATCTGTGATTTGGCTGCGCATATATTTTTTCATAATAAGATTACAGTTGTTGCTTTTAAAAAAAAGCTTATCAAGAAACCAGTTCCTATTATCATTATGTAACATATGTGTGATTTATGAGGACAGCTGTATAAGATGATTGTCTCTACCGTAAATCATCTCCATAGATAACCGATACTTCTCATCTTCATATCTTTTTCTCACTCTTTGCAGTGTCATTCTTGAGTGTAATGGCAAATCTGGTTTTCTACTTCCCCATTGGGCTGGTCTTTATCTCACTGACTTACATCTTCGTTAAGTATTAGGGAGAAACACCTTGACAATTAAAAATTAAGTTTGACAGTGGAACCATTACCTAAAGGTGTGGTGGGCCCTCCCACACTGAAAGTCTTTGAAGCAGATGATGGACAGCTGTCTGTTGGGGAAGCTCTCCTTCTGGATCTCCTTCATCAAGTGAGGAGTGAGTTAGATGGCCTGTCACATCCACACCATATAGTTAAAGCACATTTGAACCTCATGGATTCTTACAAAGAATCCAATGGGCTCCAGAAGGTTGCTGGCAATGGTAGCTTTGTGAGGAGTAAACTGTAGTTTCCAGGATTCCCAGGGGGGAGCCATGTTATTTCACTGTGTTTTCGATGTGGAAGGGCTTTAAAAGCAATGAGACAAATTCATGGAGGATAAGGCTCTCAGTGGCTACTAGTTTGATGGTTATTGCTCTGTCTCCATACCCTGAAGACCACTTGCTGGAAACTACGGGATGGTAGAGTGCTCCTGTGCTTTGGCCTGACTTGTGGGTTTCCCACAGGCATCCGATTGGCCAGCTAAATGGAGGTTGCTGCTCAGCCTACAATTTCAGACAGGGGGCATTCCCAGCCGTACCTTGAGATGGCAGAGATTGAACCAGAGACCCTCTGCATGCAGAGCAGATGCTTGGCCACTGAGCTATGGCCCTTCCCTCTATGAGGAGTGAAACACAAAATTCAGATAATGAAAACATATGGACAAGGGCGTTTTGGATAATGAGTTTTTCTATTTATGATCTTAAATTAAAGCCATCTTTAGTGATAGCCAGCAATTATGATGTCTTTAATTGCTAACATTATAGACATTTGCCACAATATAGAAAACTATTTTTAGAAATGCCCAAGGGCTTACTCGCATCCTGTTTGTTTCTCTCCCCACCCCCCACCCGCTGCAACTGAGCCCATGTACATGAATATTCACCTGAAAAACACATGGAAATTCACCTGGAAAAAATGCAGGTCCAAAGATTTGCTGCATGTAAGGAGCTTGTCATTCAGTTCTCTGAATACCTCTCCTCATATTGTTAATAAAAACAAGAACAAAGCCTGTTTTTTTAGATGGACAATGTGCCTTAAAATATGATTGGGGCATAAGCGAATAGCTAATAAAGCAATATTCTATTGAAAACTGTCTTCAGTTTTCCAATTCCCTCAAGGAAGCTAATGTGAGGTTCAATTAAACTGAATATTTGATAAGCAAGCAATGAAAAGAATATTTGATAAGCAAGCTTGCCAGCTGAAAAACAAAACCTAACAATGGGCCTTCTGGTTAGATAAAGTCTGTCAAAACATTTTAAAAGTGGAGATGGAAATTGTGGTGTATATGCATTTACATGGAGCAGAATAATCTTGTTGAGGAAATGAGTGCAATTTCTTCCTGGACATTTCACCGAGATTTCAACTCTGTATGGCCAATCTTAACTTTTCATCTACTAAAAGGGGTACAGACCTCTTCAGCCCATTGGGCTGGATCTTTAGCTCCCCCGCTCCCAATAGGCAGCTTTAGCAGGTGGTTGGGGCCATCCACCAGTCACCACATATCATGGTGACCAGTTTTCCCTTTGCGTGCTGCTCATTCACACTGACTTCAGACCTAGCTTTTCAGATGTTAAGGACAAGATTTTCAAGAAAGTTTAAAAATAATAATAAAAGAATTAGAATGATAATTACAGAAGGAAAGACTGCCAAGAACAGGTTTGGGTGTGTGTGTGTTTTTTCCAGAAGAGGAGACATAGCAAAAAATGGGAGATACCGGGAGATAGTAATGAGTTTAAATTATGCAGTTGAAAAAGAAGAAGACTAGGTGCAAGTGTTTTTAAAATAAACAACTGAAGAGTGTGAAGTGCACACAAGTAAATTTATAAACACTCCCTGGCTGTGTTGTATAGTGCAACATACCACATGTGTCAGGGACAAGACATAGGAATTTCACACCAATAACTCATATTGATAATATTTCAGAAAGACTCACAACAAAATAAACACAACTCATGCAATGATATATATTAAAGTGAATGGACCACCCAAAAGACAAACAAAAACAAATTCAACATGAAGATGCTGCTTCCCCATTCTGAGTGCATCATGCCGATGGAGTCTGAGTAGATGCATTACCAGAACTATTTCCATATTTATTCAGCCATAGCAGTCAAGCAGGCAACCATGTCCTCTGACAGGAGTTCTAGTTTGTTGCTGCACATCTAAAGGGCACCATGGCTATTTTATAGCTTAAGGTCTTCTCAAACCTTTTCATCGCTACACACTCTTTCATAATGCAGTATCTCAGCAGCTTCTCTATCTCATTCCCCTCAGTACAGAGGCATTCAGCGTCTTTCCCTTCCCCCACACTCCCCTTTTGACAACCGAGGAGTTTGATCACCTGGCAAATGTAGGCGTAAGCTACAGACACCAGAAGAACAACCAACACCATCTGAGCAATTGTATCACTTGCAGCTGATGAGGATGCCGTTTGGCAACTTGGTTTTCTGGCCCAATTGGAGATGGTGCCTCATGTGATTGGGCAGATGGTCATCCAGGCATTGGCTAAAAGGGGTGACTTCCTCTTGAGCCAGCACTGGAACATCGTTGGATTCCCAGCACTGGCACAGCAATCATGGCTGCTGAGCTGCTTTTCCACTTGGCCTTAACATGGTGTAGCTGTACTCTGCAAGCTACTTTACCCATAGTGCCAGGATAAAGTCAGGGACAAAGGCTTGGAAAAGACCCTTAGGCAGCAATGTACAGAATGTTAATCGGCACAGCTAGGAATAGCGGCGCTTTCCTGCAGTACTGCTCCTTGATCATTAAGGATGTGTCGGGAACATTTGCCCAGTGGATGAGGATTTCTCACTGTCAGTGAAAATCGATCCATAGGATTGGGCTACCTACCACCAGCCTGTCCATGAAAACTGTAACATCCCAGATATCACCGTGCAAGGCCAGTTGGCATTAAATACCGGTGCGGTAATAGGCAGCATTGTAGTTCGGCACCTATAATCCCATGTTTAGATATCCGCATTTCCCCTGCAAACAATCTGAATAATGAATCAAATGGTCTCAGCAGTAATTGGATCTTTTTCTGTGTAATTAGCCATTTCCCACCCTGCATTATAATTTTAAGTAGTATGGCTGAATTGAGCAACTTGCGAAATGAGTCATTATGTGAAGGCTTTTAGGGAAGTTATTTCTGGAGGTCTTGCTATGGAGGCTAAAATCTGTCTAAATTAAAAGAACTGACAAGCAGCAATCAAGGCTGCAAAATAAAGGTGCTCAGTAAGCAGCCCTATTACAATCAGAAAGAAAGGGGAAGCAGATCCCTGTCTTGCGCATGGAAGCAGAGGAAATGATGAATACCTTAGGTAACTCATTCTGTGCAAAATCAATCTTTCACTGTCAATTTTAAATGAACTAATTTGTCCACAAATCTGCTCAGTCAGTTTGGAAGCATTCTCGGTTCATCCATATTAGCAAATCCTTTAATCTTGACTAGTCCACTGAGTAAGAAATCTAGAAATGTGTTAATATGACTGGACATATGTAGTAGGATAAGAATTGATTCTTTTAATTAGTGTCTACTCAAGTTATAGTGCCTTCTTTTCCTGAACTATTGACCCACTGGTACATAAAAAAGATTATTTTTATGACTAATATAACTTGTGCAGATAGGTTTAACTCTTTCTTGATTGATCATTGCACTCCTATTTATTTATTTATTTATTTACAGTAGTAAAAAACAACAACCAGATATTGTGAATAATGGCTTTAACAACCGTTCATGATTTGCATGCACCATCTCTTTAGGGGGTATTTATTTCATGTGTTGAAAGCCTAAAATAAGTTTTTAAAATGTAACAATCCTTATGCAGGTTTATTTATTACCTCTTTTTAAAATTCTCCCATTTCTCCTGAGGAGCAAAAGAGAAGGTGTATAGTTATACACCCTTCCCTTTTATATTTATATCAACCAGTGATATAATGGTAAATTTTGAAGTGCAGGAGCTCATCACGACAGTTTCCACTAAGTCAAGCGTACCCCATCAGCTATGGCTGGCAGCCTATTGAAGACTCAAGAAACCTGCTTTTTTTGCTGCCTGAGTTAGCAAAAAACAAGGAACACAAAAACTAAACATTCTGTTTGATTCTGGGAAAAGGTCTTAAACTTCCCTGCAAGGAGCATTTAAATTCTGGGTTCAACCACAGCTTTCTTTTCACTGACTCACACGTAACGTCTCTCTATGCCTGATGTACCAAAGGTCAAACTGCTTGATCATGGGAAATCAAAATAACATAACAATCAATGAAATGAACATATTCTAGTTTTTGTTTATAGATTCATATTTAGCATTGCAGTTTGCATTCTGCTTTTTACCAACTTTTAAAAAGAGATTAAATGCATTGGTCAACCAAAAAAACACCCCCCCCAAACCCAAGGAGCCTATAATGGCACTTTGAGAGGATGGACAATTATTAATTAGGTAACACCTATCATTCTGCTATTGCCGATACTTGTGCAATAGATGCATTTTACACTAAAGAGTATACAGTGTGGCATTATTCTAGTATTATGAAGAGGAGAAATGGGAGTAGCAGTAGTTTTTAATGCCTAGGTTATTGCCAAATCTGCAAACACTCCTTTTGCAGATGCAAGGGTGAACAAAAGATGAATGGCCCACTCTGTCAGCAAGTACTTTTTGCTAATTGATCGCATTTCCATTTTAATTAAAAAGCCTGCACTCAGAGTGGGTGGGATCACAAGATGTCATCAGCTCTGTTTTCCTTAATCATGGAAGGTGAATGGAAAATTTGAAGTGCCTGCAATCTCACCAGCTCTGAATACAGCTTGTTGCTTTGACCACTGCTTGTCCCACCTATGTAGAGTGGCATTCTGAATGATAAGAGGTGGAATGTGTTTTAATGTGAAATAAACACTAGCCAGCTGATTACTTTCTTTTACTAAGCATCCCAGCTGGTCTCTAAGGCATATCTTTAGAAAGCACATCCTAGCATCATATTCCCCCCTCCCCGCTTTACCTGAGCAACCCACAGGTCTACCAGCAAGGCCAATATCACTATATCTAGATCAGGGGTCAGCAAACTTTTTCAGCAGGGGGCTGGTCCACTGTCTCTCAGACCTTGTGGGGGGCCGGACTATATTTTGGAAAAAATATGAACACATTCTTATGCCCCACAAATCACCCAGAGATGCATTTTAAATAAAAGGACACATTCTACTCATGTAAAAACACACTGATTCCCGGACCGTCCGTGGGCCGGATTTAGAAGGTGATTGGGCTGGATCCAGCCCCTGGGCCTTAGTTTCCCTACCCATGATCTAGATCCTATGAGATAGATGCAAGGAGCAATTATTTGGAGGCAGTAGGCATCCAGTAGAGTAATATTTCTGTGTCCACACCCCTTTTTAAAAAAAAGCTAGAAGCGTACAGTGTTAGATAGAATCAGTTAGTTCCCAGATGGAGGAGATATTATGGGGGGTGGGGGAGTGAAAACAGGATCTTCTCCACGTAACAAGGGGAGGAAAGCAATCCAACAAAAGTTCCAAGTACCAAAAATCTGTAAGAAGAATCTGGAAACTTACCAATATGAACAAACTGGACATTGTCCTGATAGTTTTTGGATAGGATGGCCAATTCTACATTTCCCCTGACAATCTGATAAGTAACTTCTTGTGTTGAAACTGGAAATGTTAATTTAATACACATGCAGAATTGACTGATGGATAGTTGTCTGGAAATGAATTAAGTCCAAAAGCAAATATATTGTAAAGTAAGGTCATCTGTAAGGTTTGAAGATAAACTAGAATTAATTGAGGAATATGATGCAGCACTAAAGAGAACCATGGACAAATCTGCGGGAAGCCAGATTTGGAGAAATGTTAAATTGTTTAAATTTAAATTGTTAAATTGGAGAAAATTGTTAAATTTGTCTTAATTTAATTTGTTTTAATTAGTGACCAATTTGTAAAAACTTGAAAATCAATAAAAAAGATTTGTTTAAAAAACACACACACATTTTCCTGCAAATATGAAATACATCATCAATAGAAAGAAGACAAAATGTACATTTGCTAATTTATATGTCTAGGTGCACATTTTGAAACTTTTTGCCATGATTAAAATAGAAATATAGTACATCTGACCATACTGGAGAAGACTCTCTAGATGACCTGTGTCCTTGCTCAATCTGCTGTCCAGGTGGGAATTGCTGATGGGCAATTTCAAGCACCATGCTCTACCTTCATATGGTTCTTTGTGTTTAAATAGGACTCAGACCAGACAGCCCCTCAAATACAGAACTTCAGATACAGGGCTATCCTTTGTAAAGTAGGATGTATGGCTACCTACTATTCGAATGTAAGTAACTGTAAGCAAGCAAATAAGGAGGAACTGAAAAGAAGCAGGCATACTTATCTACAATTTGGCTGGTGTACAAAAGGCTGAAGAATGGAGAGAAATGTTTCTTGAACATTCTTGACAACCATAAGACACTAGCAGCATGTCTTCAGAAGGTGTCCAGAAGGAGGAAGAGATGTATGTGAAAATCAGGACTTCATGGGAGACATCCCATGTAGTCAAAAAGTGGACACATATACTTATTAGTCCCATTTGAGAGTTTTTAAGCAATGTATAAAATTTTATGGGAAAAATTAAAAACATTTATCTGAAGTAATTCCATGGATCCATACTGCTAGGGCCCTGCATTCCAAAGCAGAACCTATATATTTAATCATACACAATCTTATGTATATACAGTACATGTATACATGATGATATATGGCTACCAGTTATACTAGTGGAAGGTGGTCTTGAGAGATATCTCCTGCAAATGCTGGTTACCAAATCCTCTTCTATTTCCCCACTCCACTCCATGTTACCTGAAATGGGGGAAACCGTCTCTCTGGTGCAATTAAGTCTAACTGGCTTTGCTACCTTTTCTCAGCAGACATAATGGAAGGAAAACTGAGCCTGATCTCTCAAGCAAGCAAAGGCTTCCCTCTGAGAGCCAGTGTGGTGTAGTGGTTAAGAGCGATCGACTTGTAATCTGGTGAACCGGGTTCGCATCCCCGCTCCTCCACATGCAGCTGTTGGGTGACCTTGGGCTGGTCACACTTCTTTGAAGTCTCTCAGCCTCACTCACCTCACAGAGTGCTTGTTGTTGGGGAGGAAGGGAAAGGAGATTGTGAGCCGCTTTGAGACTCCTTAAAGGTAAAGGGACCCCTGACTATTAGGTCCAGTCGTGGCCGACTCTGGGGTTGCGGCGCTCATCTCGCTTTATTGGCCAAGGGAGCCAGCATACAGCTTCCGGGTCATGTGGCCAGCATGACTAAGCTGTTTCTGGCGAACCAGAGCAGCGCACGGAAATGCCATTTACCTTCCCGCCGGAGCGGTACCTATTTATCTACTTGCACTGCATGCTTTCAAACTGCTAGGTTGGCAGGAGCAGGGACCGAGCAACGGGAGCTCACCCCGTTGTGGGGATTCGAACCGACAACCTTCTGATCGGCAAGTCCTAGACTCTGGTTTAACCCACAGTGCCACCCGTGTCCCCTTGAGACTCCTTAGGGTATTGATAAAGCGGGATATCAAATCCAAACTCTTCTTCTTCTTCTTTTCTTCTTCTCTGCTCAGTGAAATGATCCAGTGTATTGATGGATATAGTAGCACAGGTTGAAAGGTCTTGTGGCTTAGGAGCTCTTGTTATATGGTTCTTTTAGGAACATTCAGCCTTGTTTTAGGGAACCAACTTTCTAATTATTTTCAAGTGTGTTTGGCATCTGAGTGGGTACTGAATTGTGATACTTGCCCAGGCAGCTTCCTGCAGGCTTCTTCCCAAGCATCCTAAAACCAATTTCCAGTATGGCACCACCACCACAACCCACCTGGGACTGAGATTGGCAAGAAGTGAAAACTTTTCAATGTGCATCTGCTCGGTCCATGTATGCTGTCTTGATGGGACTTGTCAGGACACATTGGCTGTGTGCAGTCAGGCCGAAGATTTCCTACTGGCTGGGGCCGAGTCATTTGCCAGGCTCTCCTTGTCAGGGAGAGTTAAACCAGTCACTGATCCTAATTCTAACACTGTTTGTTTCAGCATTCCAATTTTTAATCGCTACATGACTTGTCAGGTTGAATACAACCTGCATGGATAAAATTAAAAAATCTTCTAATAATGAGAGCATCCAAGATTGCCGGCTCTAAAATCTGTTGCAATTGTACTGTGTTAAATAATACATAAAACATGGGTTTCCTTTTTTATTTTGTTAATTTTTGTCCTCCTTCAATTTCCCAAGAACCCTCTTTTGACATTTCAATAGAAGGAAGTACATGTCCCAAATAAATCAGTCTTAGTGAAGCTATTCTCACTTCGTTCCATAATAGATCCAAAATTCTGCCCTTTCCTGTGTATGTTGACAAATGGTCAGTTATTGAGTAAAAGCCGGGGTTCCCAAACTTGAAAATAACAATAATGTGAGACCATGACAATCCCTTCATGAAGGGACTCTTTCTGAGGAGTGACCTTTCTATACCCATAGTGGGTACCAGTTTTCTCCTTCTGTCTTGCTTCCTCAGTCCCACATGCTTTTACACTTGCTTGTGATGCAAGCAGCTCTGAAAGGGTTTCTGACTTCTCAACCCTTAGGTCATTAAGCATTCTCAGTCCTCATTGGACTGTTGTTTTTTTCTTTGTGTGCCTGTGTGCATGCCCCTTTAGGAATTTTTCTCCTAAAGGTTTCTTTCTATTTCTAATAACTTTGGGGTTTCCCAAAGCCTACTGATGCCTCGTTTTTGTGAAACCTCTTTCTTTTTTGCCTATACACTGGGGAAATGGGTTATTAATATATGATCACAACGTTAACCTTAAACAAATTAAAATTAGGAAGTTTAAGAAAAAATCTAATATATTGGCATTGGTATGATTTTTCCAGGAAGAAGAAATCTGTTTCATTTTAGCTTGTGGCAATAATGGGAGGGCCATGCTCTGAGATTTACAGATGTCTCAGGTGGAATCTACACACATATAAAAACCATTCTAAAAATGTTTTTTTTTAAAAAAGGTGTTTTTAAAAATACATTGAATTTTCCATAAGGCTCACCATTGCCATCTAGTGTCACATAGTATATTGCACTTAAAACACACTTAAAATGTTTTATTTGCAGCTGTACAGCAGAGTCCTCAGCCTTTCCTTTCATAGTTACACCTTTAATATCCTTAACACACACACACACACACACACACACACACACACACACACACAAATGCAAGTTCAGGGCTTCTTACTGCAATTCATTCTCACCTTGCCTGGCAAGTTTCCAACATTAACAGATCATTGTTGCATTGGTAACCCATGTTAGGCTCATCCTATAGAGTTCCAGTCCATATTCATAATTGGCCAACGTTGCTTAATAGAAATCATCAAAAGATAAATGATCAAAAGATAGATATATTGCCAACCTCTGATCAGGATATTCAGCCTGGCATTGCCAGCACACATGGCCAGAAGTTGCCAGCATCACACATGCAAGTGGACATATGGGTTTGGGGCCCTCTGTTTTCTCCCCACCTTGACTTGTGCCATGCCTCTTCACTGCACATTTATGGCCGCAGTTACAAAGTTGTCCATCCTTACTATATATAGTCTGTGCTGAGGTTCTGTAGAACAAATATTCTATAGAACGATCATCCGTTACAAACAAAAACAAATCTCCAGAGCACTTGGAAGCATATTTTGGACCCATGCACCCCTCCCACCCACCCTTTTCTTGTTACTTGATTCACTGGAGGACACACATCAATGAGAAAAAGGCAGCCAGGCCATCTGTCTTCTTTCCTTGCATACACCTGGAAAAGCAGTGCCTTACTTGTTACCAATTTATTGTTAAATGCCTAATGTCAGAGCTGGTTATTTGGAAACTGAGATACCTGACCCATTCCAAAGCAGCAGCTTGATACATATGCACTGACACTTCCCACCTACATGACAAAGTATGGTTAGGGCAGATGTGCCTCCTGCTGCAAGTTCCCAGTTGCTGACAAACCAATCAATGTCCAGTAGTCTCTGGGTCCTCAGCTGCAATTGAACTAATTTGCCATCTTCATCTGCTGTGTGAACGAAGCGAATCAACATACCACAGGACTCCATGGGATCAAATGAGGAAGACTTTGAAAAGGGCTTGCCAATATCACACTGTTTTTAAAGCCATGAAAATACCTCGAGCCTTTACTTGGCTCAACAGCCCCTGGTTCCATGGGAGGTATGTGAATTAGGGCAACCCTAGCATAGGAAGGGGCCGCTTTGTGGGTTCTTCCTAAACACTCTCACTATATATGTTAAATTACCACTGAAATTTAGGAGGGGCACATTGTAGTAGTTCCTATCCTGTAAATTTATTAGGCCAAAAATAGAATGAATGGACATCTTCATCATCATTTTATTTGTTTGCCACCTTTCCATAGTTATCCCCCTTAATAAGCTGGAAAGTGTGCAGAGGAGAGCGACCAAGATGATCAAGTGTGTGGCAACCAAGCCTAATGAGGAAGGGTCAAGGGAGCTGGGTATGTTTAACCTGGAGAAGAGGAAACTGAGAGGAGATATGATAGCCATCTTCACATGGCTATCACACAGAAGATGGAGCAAGCTTGTTTTCTCCTTTTCCAGAGGGCAGTAGCCGAACCAACGGCTTCAAGTTACAAAAAAGGAGATTCCAACTAAACATCAGGAAGAACCTTCTGGCAGTAAGAGCTGTTTGACAGTTGAACGGACTCCATTAGAAGGTGGTGGATTCTCCTATTGGAGGTTTATAAGCAGAGGTTGGATGGCCATTTGTCATGGATGTTTTAGTTGAGATTCCTGCACTGCAGGGGGCTGGACTAGATTACTCTTGGGGTCCATTCCAACTCTATTATTCTATGAAACCAGTAGGGGCCTTTTTGGTTAGATACAGGGGGCTGGTGCCCCTAGTATTTCTCTTTTCACAGTCTCTCTCATGATTGTTTTGGATCTAGAAAGCTTGGCCATGTGTTTGTGTATGAAGGTGAAAAGGACAGGTGCTATTGTACCTGACATTTTGTGATTTCCCCCCACCCCACAGCACAAAAACATTAGTAGAAATGGAATGTCATAAATAATTTTGCTAATACATCCATGCTCGGTAAAAAATGTTATTTTATAGTCACACTGAAAACTCTTTGTGTATCTGGAAATTATCCATCAAGAGGCAGAAATACCATATGACTTAGATGACTAATCACACAGTATGAACTCCTAATTAGAAGAAGTTTATACTCAAAGTAGCAGTCTCTGTGAACAGCTTCCAAGCAATCCATATGCTAAAATATGTTTGCATAAACCATCTTATCAAAAACCTTCAGAATACTTTTTTTGAAACCTACAAAAACACTCCACAAGAACAGAAATAAAGTTTTCAATTTTTGGTGTGAAACCAGGAGCTACAAGTAATTCCACCAGCTCTAAGCTACAGGAACATTATTCATCATGATACAGTAATATTTGCGGTTATCACTTCTTTTCAAATGTGATATTGCTCCTTTTGAAACAAACGAACAAGGAAATAAATAAACAGTACACAATTCAAATGAACTGGACAATTCCTATGTAAATTAGGCATACGTTGATTATTTTCCTTTATTTGCATTTTGCATGTTCAGACCCAGAGACCTCCCCCTTAAATAAAGACACATTTGACTCAAATTTTAGTTTTGTTTTTTGGCAGAATTTAGGCCACAACTTTATTGATTACAGAAAAGTGAGTGGTTGCATAGGCTCTGGTTCAACTAGCTCCCTACTCCCTTGCAGGTAGCGCTGACCCAGAGCTCTAGCATAGATCAGTCAAGGGTGAACACCTGATGCAGGTGAAAAGCCTGGGAACAGACTTTGTTCACTTCCCAGATGCTCCCCTGGACTCAGGCATGGGCACAACTCCCTTTTGGGGGTTGACTAAACCAAGTTGAGTCCCTGGATTCCTTTAACGGAATACCCTTCACATATGGATGGCGAGACCGTTCTCCCATCCGTATCACCTGAACCAGAGCCTATCTGCACCCTTACAAGTTGTGACAAATTGCTACGCGGCAGGCAAAACCCAAATGGCAACAGCAAATTAGCCAAGTGGGGAAATTCCTGCAATGTGTCCCAATGACAGATGACACACGATGGCATAGCAAGGTCAAGCACAAAGCCCTAAAAGTAGGGAGAGGTGGGCGGGTGTTCCGATGCACAAGCCAAAAGAGGAAGCTCTGGGTCACGTGCATGGGTTTAGATAGGTCCCTTGATCGTTTTACACTGCACCCATTGGCCAGATTACACCCAGCAATGAGGGACCTATCAATCGGGTGCTGTGGCTATCCAATAGACCCAGCCACAACCAGGAGGTCAGTCTCCAGGTCTCACCGCAACACGTGCCCTCTTTTAAGGAGGACACGATTTGCTGCATTATGCATTTTTTTGCTTCAGCTGAATGACTCAATTATTTGATTGCAACCTGCTGGACAAAAGCTGGACCTCTTCAGGATTTTTCATCCTTGCTATCATCGTAATACAACAATCTCTGCCAAAACTCTATGCAACTCTAGTCAACTCCATTTTTGCTTTAGAATCAATAGTGTCGAGAGGTGAGGGCAGAAGCTATATGAAAAGAAATGTTAATCTGAAGCTGAAGGGAAGATTGTGTATAATTGTTAGAAATGGAAATGGCTTGTTGTGATTGCCACATTTTTCACTCTTGCAATTAAATGGATGCAGAAAGATGTGCCATTGTTATGTTCATGTTTTGATCTCATCAGTTATCTCTCTCTGCACATCAACACTCTTTGCTGCTGATTCAAAACCTGCTGTCCTGTTTCTGGAAAGCATTTTCTCTGTGAAAGAAGCTTCCATCTTTCTGTCTCTTTTTCAGGGCACCTCAGAGTTTCTTTAAAAGATTGGTGATTGTAGAACTTAGCTTACCTGTGGTGGTTGTGGGTGGTGCGTTTGTTCCACACTCCCCCAGTGCTCTGAAATTCCTCCAGTGTTTTGCAGCCTCCCTGCCTGCCTGCGCATCTGTCATATCTTTCCTTTTACCTTACCTTAAAAATGTTTCCACACTGATTTCTTTAAATATCCTAAGTTTCTTCACTTAAAAATGACAAATCTATTAGGTGCACAGTACCAACTTTCACATCTTCCTGTGCCTATGAGAAAACCCTGCTGGGGTCATGCACTTTCCAAGAACTGAAGGCACTTAGGAAGGTGACAAGACCATCTTCAGTATGAATTGAAATAAAATACACAAAGCATCTCTTGGACACATTGAATGTAAGGTAAAAGCAGTGCTTTTTTCTAAAAAAAATGTTTAGGGTACTCTCATTTTCCTACTCATATTGAAAAACTGTCCCTCAATGAGGACAAACTTAGATTCACAAAGTGTTTAGGGGTATGCGTACCCCCAGGAAGAAAAGGACTGGGTAAAGGCAACAGAAACCTTGCATCTCAACCAATGAGAATGCCATGGACATTTTCTCTTCCCTTTCCCCTCCTAATTTTGGAATGCAATAGTTTAATTGATTAATAGATGAGTCAAAAATGCAGGAATATTTTTCAGGACAATATTAATCAGAATAAAGGTGGCATGAAGGTTCTTGTCAGTTTCTTGTCAGTTTTGCCCCCCCCCCCCGAAGATTAGATTAATATTGAAGGGGAAGGGAAAATCTAAGGGGTTTCTTTGTGTGTGTAAGGGGATGAAGTGCATGAGACCTTACATCCTTCCTTCTCCAGAAGCCCTGCTGCCACTTTAAGTAGCAGCTTGGTTGCCCTCATCAGAGAAGTGGCATTTCAGGGGCAGAAGAATCATGGAATTGTAGAATTAGAAGGCACCCCGAGGATCATCTAGTCCAATCCCCTGCAATGCAGCTGTCCCATATGGGGATTGAACCTGCAACCTTGGTGTTATCAGCACTACATTCTAACCAACTGAGCTATTCAGGCACAGATAAGACCCCATGGGAATTATGATCTGTCAGGCAGAGTCATTCCAAGGGGCATTCTTGGGGAGGGGGAAGAATCTTGGGACTTTAATTTACTCCAAGATACGCATGGAAGTTGAGTTGCCATTGTGGAGCATGGTGGTGAGAAATATTTATCTGGGTCCCAGTGTCAACAAACACCAGGGCTTCCAGCCATACTATAGAGAGGCACCAGGGCTGACTGAGGATTCCTCAACTCAGGCATAAATCCTGATCTTTTTGGAGGAAAGTTTTCCAAGGCATTCAAACACACCTGAGAATGGGGGTCAGCAGAGTTTGGAATGCAGGTTTCTGATTTCACAAAGGCACGGATGCCTCTGTAGAGGAAGTACTATGCTTCCAAACTAGCTGTGTGGGAATTCCTCCCCTCTGAAAGGAAAGGTTGTCGGTTACCCAGTCTACTCCTCCCTCTCAACTTTTCTGGGATACTTGTCCTTTTCTAGCTTGTGCTGCATTAGAAGGGAGGCAGGCCAACTCACAGAGGTGTGGGTCATATTATATAAGATTATGTGAAATAATAATGGTGTTTTAGACAGCCCTGCTGTTTTATTTTCTTTTTTTATTGATTGGTTGTTTTATTATTCTATTATTTAAATTGGTTTTAAGTGATTGTAATGCTACTCTGGGAGTAATTTTCTACTGAAGGTGTGGAGTATAAATTGTACAAATAAATAAATGATAACCTTCTTGAAAGGACACTCTTGATTTATTTATTTTTAAAGTTAGGTTTAATTTGCAAAACAAAAGGGTTGAGAGTTTCAATGTGAATGTGCTCCAGCCAGTCCCAAGTCCATCTGGTCAGAGTAATTGAATTTGGAAAGGAAAAGGAACAGAGAGAAAGGCCTGTTTGAAGAATCACTTTTGCCAATCTCAACAAATAACCCCCAAGTACCTGAACTTTCTTTAGCTATTTCAGCTCATCTCTTTAACTGTAAAAGGATCCAGGATTAAATGTTCATGCTCAGCAGGGGCTGGGATGGTTTGATGAGAAAAATATTTATTTTATACATCACGGTTTTGATCTTCTCCTGAGAGAAAGAAACTGATCTTGCACTCGTAGCAGTACGTTCCCAGAGTTGCTTTACTGCCATCTCCATATTTGAGAAAGCCATAAATTTATATGAACAGTTTGCTGGGCTGTTTTATTAGCTCTTGTGCAAATTAATGCATTAAAATGCTAAGACGGTTTCAACATCAAGTGTTTAGCTTTGGCTTCCTTTTGTGAAACAGGAGTAAAATACAAATGGAAATGAAATCTAAGCATTTATGTCTATTTAGCAAGGATGGTACCTGCCCAAACACCTTTATCCATCTTCACGTTGTCATAGGTTGAGATTGATTGCGTCTTTATACAGAGGAGGAGAGGGCATGCCTGGTAAAAGAATGGCTTA
Organism: Podarcis raffonei; assembly: GCF_027172205.1. NCBI lineage: Eukaryota > Metazoa > Chordata > Lepidosauria > Squamata > Lacertidae > Podarcis > Podarcis raffonei. Next base: position 76,729,958 of record NC_070606.1, read on the forward strand.
ATCTTTATTTGCCTAGAGCAGTTAACAAAAATAAGTGAAGCAAGCAGTCTCCTGTGACTGATTTCTGCTCACTTAAGGCATTTCAACCTTGTAGAAGAGGATAATTGTTCCATTTCCCTTTTCAGACATGGCTTGCCCTTTCAGGCACTAGAGGCAAACAATCTTTAAGCTACTGCTGCCCGTTCTCAGACCACATACACAGTCCACAGGTGCCTCTTTGCAGATCAGATCCAAAGACTACTGGTGTGAGTGGGATTTGGGTATAAAACACTCAAGGTCTATTTTTAGGCACCTTATAAAGGGGAATAAATTGTTAAAATGTACCTTATCAAATTGGAACAGGAGTAGGATTTTTTGCTGCTGTTTGTAATGTGCATAGAATCATAGAATCAAAGAGCTGGAAGGTACCCCAAGGGTCATCTAGTCCAACCTCCTGCAGTGCAGGAATCTTAGCTAAAGCATCCATGACAGATGGCCATACAACCTCTGCTCAAAAACCTCCAAGGAGGGAGAGTCCATTCATTATGAGCTCTGGCTTGCCTGACCTCCCTGCAACTGTTGGTTACTCATGTATACTCTTCCTTCGTGATTTCCTCTTCCTTCCATTTTTTATACATGCCCTAGTTGAACCTGTAAGCTCCTTATGCAGCCACATATTATGCTGTTATTATGTTGCTGTAACGGACTGCATCTGTGACTTCAATATTTCACCTATACGAAACTCCCTTCTCTTTAAAAATTATTGACCCGGGGATCTTACCTTTACGCTTTTCAGAATCAGCCTTCTTAAAGTCCAGAGTGCATGTCTGACTACACTCAGCTTTCCCTTGCCTCTGTATCATGAAATGCAAGAGGACACAATCACTTCCTCCCAAGGTTTACAGTAATTCCACTTTGTGGATCAGTTCCTCCTTGTTGGTGAGGACCAAGTACAAGATAGATGATCCCCTTGTTGCTTGTTTGGTAATCTGCTCCAGGAAGGCATCATTCAAATCTTCAGCCTGGCTTAGAGGTCTATAGCAGACACCCACAGTAAGGTCACTGTTTGTTACCTCTCCTACAATTTTTACCTATATACTCTCAATCTGCCTTTCATGCTCCTGGTCATGGATCTCTTCACAAGTGTACACAACCTTTACATACAATGCTGCTACTCCTTCCTTCCTGTTTAGTCTATTCTTTTTGAATAGGTTATACCCCTCAATTTCTACATTCCAGTCATGAGTCTTATTCTACAAGGTTTCAGCAATGCCTGTTAGGTCATATTTGCCATCCTGTATTAAAGAGCTCGCATTCATCTTGCTTGTTGCCCATACTCTGGGCATTAGCATAGAAACAAGTGAAACCATGACTCATTCCCTCTAGCTGCTTCCTTCTTGTAGTTTTCTGTCCTTTGGCAGGTTTCTGAAGCATCACCTCAGTTTTGTGTACATCAATGAGGCTATTATCCCCCGTAAAGGTGTTTCCCTGTACTATCTCCCTCCCTCTCAGGATTTAATTTAAAGATTTCCTGATCAGGTTTGCAAGACTCTTGGCAAACTCTTAGCAAACATATTATTGTCAACCGCTGTTGCCAGAAGTCCTTCCTCAAGGAAGCAGAGACCATGGGCCGATAAGCCAAACCTTTTGTGACACCACCTGCACAGCCAGAGATTTACTTCCAGTATTTTCCTCTTTTCCTGGTCCATGACCTTCAACAGGAAAGAGTGACGAGAAAGCCATGTGTGCCTCAAGGCTCTTCAGATTCCTGCCCAGAGTCTCACAGTCTGTTGTTATACATTGAAAGCTGTGTGTGGCAGTACTGTTTGTACCCACGTGAATAATAATGAAGAGGTTGTGGTCAGTGGGCTTTATAAGACTTGGCAACTTCTCTGTCACAATGTGAATCTTTGCACCTGGAGGACAGCACACCTCCTGGGACATCCTATTACCGCCACACATAGCTTCCTCTGTCCCCTACAGTAGGGAGTCACCTACCACCACCACCACCACCTGTGTCTTCCTCTGGGGAGTGACAGGAATCTTTCTGTACCTCGTACCTTCCACAGCCACCTCAGGGTGTTCTGAGGTCTGCGACTGCTGCCCTTGCTCCTCTGGCCCAGAATTGATATCTGAGGTGAGGGAATGGAATCAATTTTGCAGCTCCAATGGCACAGCATAGCTCCTGACAGTCCTGCTTCTGTGTGTCACATTCCTCCAGGGTTTTGTCTCCTACAATAGGCAATCTTCCCCCTCCCTAGGGGTATCCTCGCCCTGTATCGCTGTTCCAGGGCAGTCCACTCTGCTCTACTGAGAAATTCCTCATCTTGTCCAATAGCTCAAAGTGGGGATAGGTGGGCTTCAAGTTGCTGTACCTTCCAGCGAGTTGCTCTTCCAACAAGGCAACCAGCTTGCACTTGCTGTAGGTGTAGTTTTGCACATTCTCAAGAAGGAAGACAAACATGGCACCGGTGTTGCAAGTAACTGCAGCAGGTCCCTTGCTGTCCATGTCTCTTGGTCCTATGTACACCATGAGACAGCACTCCAGGCCTTCTCCTCAAACTTTTCTGCCAAATATCCTTGCCAGTGCTCCTGCTCACAAGTCTTGGTCCCAAGCTCCCAGAGGCTAAACAGAACTTCTGCTGGCAGCTAAAATTCTACTTTATTATCTCTATCATCATCATTCCTCCTAAAGCTCAAAGCAGTTAATTACAATTTAGCGAGGGAAAGCAATATAATGAAAAAGTACTGTTCTCCATTTGAGAACCCCTTTATGACATTCAAGTGCACATTATGAAAGCATATTGGGTGTGGTATATGGGTTGCAGGCTCCTCCCATAGTGAAGTGTGTTTCTTTCAATGTCTGAAGTGTGCAAAAGTGTACATATGTAGGAATCTCCCTGCATGATGGAGATGCCTGATTTTTCAGATCATGTAGAGAAGTCCACATGAGCATAAGAAGGATGGGGGATAAAACTGTTCACTTTTAATGTGCACCGACTGAATTTGCACTTCCCACCCAAATAAATGAACAAAGCAAAACACAGCTGTGCTTCAGAAATCACATTTCCCTGTGATGCATTTCTCCAGCCAAAAAAAGAAAAAAAAGTGTCCCCAAAAAGTGTGCATTAGAATAAGTGCATGGGGTGGGAAATGCACATAGTGAAGATAACATACAAAATGCATTGTATTGGGGGAAGCTGTTTGACAAAAAAGTGCATATTAGAAGTGTACACAAAATATGCACAACTTTTTATGCAATTTTTTTTTTGAAAAAACAAAAAAGAAGATGACCAGCTGAGGAACACATGGGGCGAACCTAAGTTAAGGTTGTAAAATGAGAAACAGAGAAACTGGAACTTATCCCTAGCACAAACAAGTAAGTAGTAAGTACCGTAAGTAAGTAAGTAAGTAAGTAAGTAAGTAAGTAAGTAAGTATATAGTGTATAGTTCAGATACTGTTGCAAAGCAGTACATGCTGTTATGGACAGTGCTGCCCCCTTATGTTCATTACACCCATGCCCACTTTGAGCATCTTGAAAGGGTTGGTATTTGTGTATCTCAAGCATAAATTGAAATCACCTGCTTAATACTGGTTGTGAAGCCAACCCTAAGATTAAAGCTTTATAGCACTTTTGGAAAGCATGGCATCAGCATTGTTGGCAGGTATGCACTTAGGTAGCTGTCTGTAGTGCCATGCCACGTTGACAGGGGAACTGGCATGCCTGGACATTTGATGGGAAATCTAAGAAAGCAGAAGGGTGGCAAGGTCCACCGTGCTCAGTTTCTGCTCAGCAAACCTTCATCTGTTTCATCCATGGTTGCCTTCCTTACAGAACCGATAATTCTGCATGGTTTGGTTGAACCCATCTCATGTTACCTGGTATGTGCCTTACAAATTCCTCCAAAATAAGGTTGGCGTTCACATGATTGCTTCTTTTATTTAGACACACACATAAACACTGCTTCTTCTCATCATATGTGTATGAGGCAGGCCTGGATAGCTATGGATTTTCTGAGATGAGCACAACACGCTAGCCTACCAGAGGCTTGATGTAAACAGCCATTTTTTGCTTAAATTGAAAGGAACCAAAAAGAAGAACTTTACTGACCTCCTTGCATGCCACAATAAATTGCTGGTATACTGTGTTCACCAGCTTGGTGGATCACCAGTTATTAAGTCTTGTGTTTGGCATACTGGTTTTGGTAAAATAAAAATATATGAACTAAATTTCCCAACTACTAACTAAAGGTATAGGTAAAGGGACCCCTGATTGTTAGGTCCAGTCGCGGACGACTCTGGGGTTGTGGCACTCATCTCGCTTTATTGGCCGTGGGAGGGGGCGTACGGCTTCCAAGTCATGTGGCCAGCATGACTAAGCCGCTTCTGGCAAACCAGAGCAGCGCACGGAAACGCCGTTTACCTTCCCACCGGAGTGGTACCTATTTATCTACTTGCACTTTGACGTGCTTTCGAACTGCTAGGTTGGCAGGAGCAGGGACTGAGCAATGGGAGCTCACCCCGTCGCAGAGATTCGAACCGCCGACCTTCCAATTGGCAAGCCCTAGGTTCTGTGTAGCCCTAGGTTCTGTGTAGACCACAGCGCCACCCACGTCCTAATAACAGCAACAGCAACAACCCTCCCCACAAACAAATCAGAATGAAACCTCACCAATTAGTCAATGGTGTCTAACCTGTCAGCAAAGTATGTGCAGGATGAACATTTAAAATCTGTCAGGTTTTGTTTCTCTCAGTTTCTCATTTGTCCAACCTGAAATTCAGTTTGCCACATTTCCACATCGACTTGCAATTTTTGTTTTTAAAAGTCCACATGATAATTAATCAGCATTTTAGTGTGAATTTCCTCCAGTATACATATTTTTGTATGCAATTATTGCTTATTTTTGCTTATTTTGCTTATATTTTTGAAAAATATAATGCATATAATGCTTCCCCTGATATAATGCATGTTAATTTCATCAATATATGTACTTTTAGGCACACTTAACTTCAGTAAATGCATTTTGCACACACTACTTGGCTGCAGAACTACATGGGAAAATTTGGAGAAGTTTGAATTTTAAATGCAAACTGAATCAAATTTCTGCCCTTTCCTTAATGGATATAATGTTGTACACAGGCCAGTGGATTCAAGATCTGTTTAATTCATGGGGGCCCTGCTTTGTTCTTGAAATGGAAAGATAAAATAAAGAGAGGAAACAATGATTTCTTATGCAGTCTCTAGATAGCCCGATATTTCTCACAGATTTGCCTATTAGGAATGCATTTTTATCTCCTTAGGGTTGTCAGAACCAAAATGTAAAGAACCCTTGAGCTGTGAGAGCTCATCAGAAGTAATAGTGCCTAATCATTTTAGGGTTAAATGAAGATAATCAGACAAAAGGACATTATCCCCCAGGCATACAATGTTACAAAGGCTGGTTGCAATCTGAAAATATGGAATTCAAGTCAATCATGCTTTCTTGATTAACATATGCAGTGAACGTGACCTTGATATGCATAGGATAATCCTACAGTCTAGCAATATTGGTGGGCACTAACATTGGTGTAGATTGGCCAGCAAAATTGACAGCAAACTGATAATTCTGTACACAAATTAGGCACTGATGGCAATACTGCAGCCGCCATACATAGGAACATAGGAAGCTGTCAATCCGATCCCTGGTCCATCTAGCTCAGGCATAGGCAAACTCAGCCCTCCAGAAGTTTTGGGACTACAGTTCCCATCATCCCTGACCACTGGTCCTGTTAGCTAGGGATGATGGGAGTTGTAGTCCCAAAACATCTGAAGGGCCGAGTTTGCCTATGCCTGATTTAGCTCACTGACTGCCGGTGGCTCTCCAGGATTTCAGACAGGGAGTGAACCTGGGATCTTCTGCATGCAAGGCAGATGCTGTCTCACTGAGCTACAGCTCTTCCCCTCCTGACTAGCTCCTCGGTCATCCATCAATTTCTATTGCACATGCAAAGAAAAAGAAAATGTTCAGGGAACACCATGCCTGTTACTGATTGTCTGTGTGGTTTAGCGGATGAAGAACAAAGACTCCATCTGCTAGAAATGTGTACATTTCTTGTAAGTTGATTAGTGGTCTTAAAAGAAGAAGAAAATAGTTTTCCAAGAGACAAAAAGAGATGTTGATTTAAAGACCTCAATTTAGCACCAAGAGACATGAGAGAAATACATAAGAAGATGGACCTTCCTGAGGTATGTAAGAGGGAATACAAAGGAAGGAGACAAGGTGCAGACAGCTGTATCGTTCTAGTGAACCTTGAAAATGAAAATGCTCAAATACAATATGGGGGTGGGGAATAGAAAATTAGGAAAGTGACATGGAGATCCAAGAGATGACAGGGTTCCAGTATTGGTTTTATGGTGGGAATGTGCTAGACAGGTCTGTGATAATTGGACAGGTAGACTATTTGGGAGGATATCTGCCTAGCTGACGTCGAAGAGTGAATTAAAAAGTTCTTGTGTGTGGAAAGTCAGTCTTTTCTTCATAGAGCTTGCTTTGGTCAGAAGGAGAGAGAGAGAGAGAGAGAGAGAGAGAGAGAGAGAGAGGCATTCATGAATAAAAAGAGGAACAAAAGTGACAAGAGGAGGACTGGGAATTAGCTGGGACAGAGGCAGAAACTGATAAAGTGGAAACAAGGCCAAATTTCTCAAGAATGTATTGGGGACAGTTTTACCCCAGAGCTGAAGGCACTCACAAAAAAAAGCCCCTGAAATGACTGAGTAGCTTGGTTGCCTGCTGAACCTCCAGTTAGCTTATATAACCAAAAACATAGCAATAACTTTTCTTTAATACAATTTGCCTTTAAAAAAACCAAAACCAAACTAAATTCCACCTCATCCTTTCAGTGAAGTGTGTCGCAAAGTGTCTCAAACCGTTTTGAATTCTGTCATTTCCTCTGTCGCCAACAAATACTTCTGACCTTTTTAAAAAAGGTATCCTCTGGATTTATTGTACAGGAGGCCTCCCTCTCTTGATACGTTTTGGGTATTATTTCCTAAAAATTTACATACTGCTTGATTGTAAAAAGCAAGCAGTTAACAAAAAGAACAAAACAATGAAATTGTCAGTAAAAGCAATTAAAAAACAACTATGTGAAACATTCAAAAGGTAATCAAAATCAACAGTAAGCTAAAAACCTGACTGAAGCACATGTCAACATTCTCTATATCTAGGCAGGTGCTGAAAAGGGCAGAAAAGACACCTCATTGTATTTCTGTACTGAATTCTTAAGAGCTCGGCCTATGCAAAATGTTTCCTGTGTATGTGCATGTCTATAAAGATTCCTGCAGTTGATTCCCATGGCTTCAGTGCCTTCTGGATATATTTCTCAAATATCCTACACCATCACAACAATTCTTTCCCAGATTTCTTAGGGATTTTTAATTTGCAACCCTTAGTTACCCACTCCATCTATTTTTCCCTTCCCCAGCGTCTCTCTCTGTTTTCCACGCTAACAGGACTGCTGGAATCCCCCTCCTAAATTAAACCAGCCAAGTCGCCGGCGTATGCATTGTTCTATTCCCACAGTTTCCCAGTAGCTCCCCCAGAAAATGAAGCGGTCTCAAAATAATCAGCATATTATATCCTCCAATAATATGAATAGTAGTGTGTTTCTGTGAGGTATTTAGGCCATTAAACAAATAATAGCACGTGAAAGAATGCCTTTTATATAGAGGCCAGGTTAAGGCTACCAGATTTTTTTCAATGAATCCAGGGAGACTTTTCAACTTCCTACTAAATAGATGGATTTTGTCAGGGGACTGGTTTGTAAATCTGGGGACTGTCCCCGGGAAACAGGGATGTATGATAACCTTAGGCCAGGTCCTTTCCATCTAAGAGGTTTTGGGTGCTTATATTTTGTGTTGCTTTCCTCAGAAGGCTACATCAATTTCTTTATGGCCAGCTTAATGTGCCTCTCTTGTTCCTTTAGCAATTAATATCAACACGGTGGCAGTTGTTTACAAGAGCACTGGAATATCCGTGGCAGCAGTTTCTGAAAACCAGAGAGCAACAAGAACATCAGGCTCAAATATGGTTTTATAAATTTTGTCACTATGTTGTGTGTGTGTGTGCTTGCTATTTCTGAGTTCTTCTAAATAGATGTCCAGACTTCTCATTTTATTTTGTGTCTGTTAGCACTAATATTCCATAACCTTTCATTAACTCCCACGTTTAAAACATCTGCATTGGCACTATTGATATTGTGAAAGGGGTTAGACCAGGAATCATGGGAAATGGGCAATCATAATGTTATCAAAACAGAAGCCTCTCATAGACCCAATCAGATGCTTGAGGGGCAGGAACAGGGAAGATTATTTTAGCAGCAGCAGCAGCAGTCATCCTCATCACAGTGTCTCATTCAGTAGTAGTAGTACTAATCTGTTGTTGTTGCTCCTGCTGTTGTTGTTACTATTTTGCTATCTATGATGATGATGCCACTTTGAAAGCAGGATGCTAGGTTAGATGGGCCATTGTTCTGATCCAGCAGGCTATTCTTATGCTGTTTTTGTTGTCCTCCTTGGCTCTATAACCGATAATAAATCATTTCCTGAATGCTCTTTTTCATATTTCGCATGCAATGTAAAACAAATGCATCTCAGGTTAGCAAAGTTTAATCCTTTGTCCAAAGTCTAATGGGCCTCCACATCTGAAGCTCTGTGACCCTAACGTTCATTTGCTCTTGTCATCAAAATGTCATCAGAATGTATTACTCTCACGTATCAAGCAGCTTTAGTCAGGAGCTGGTGGTTGCACTGATGTGCTCTTAAGTCTCAGAAAGCTTTCCACAGAATCCAAGGAATAAGGTAGCATCAGTTTACAGAAGAACGTTCTTATGGCACCAGTCCAAAGCTGTGTTATTGGTCAATGAAGCTTATACTTTACATTCATGGCCAAGTCTGTCATGCTTGACATGTTGCGTCAGCTGCTTCTTTAAAAAAAGGGGGAGAAAGATGCTGTTGATACAGCTGTGATACAGCCCTTCCATTTCCCTCTATTCCAAACAGATATTTAACTAGACAGAAACTGCACAACTCTTAAATATGTTTATCGCCTAGCAAACGTTCTGAAAGAGGCAGAAGTTTAAGATTATGGCTCAGTTTCCCATTTCCTCTCCTGCATCATTCATTGGGGGAAAACATAGCTCAGCTGTGGAGTATCTGTTATGCATGAAGTTCCCAGGTTCAGTCTGCAGCTAAGAGGTAGCCCTACCTGAAACTTTGGACTTTGTACATGCAGAGAAGGCACTGACCTATGTTTCAGTGAATGCTGTTGACTCTCAACATGCGTTGAATGCCCCATTTTGGCCCCACCATACACAGAACCCCACATAGGGGGCAGTAATGGCAGCTAAGCTTTCCACCAGACCAGGGGATCTCTAGCACCAGATATGTTATCCCACCAGCAGAACTTCCCCTTCTCTGGCAAGGTGGCAATTCCACCACATTCTGTGGCTCCTTAGCCACCCTCCTGGGAAGCTCCCTGAAGTAAGATTCCTGATCCCACTAGATTCATAGGGTGAGATCCAACTGTGGCAGCCCACTTGCATAACAGAAACCCACTAGTGTAATAGGTCCCAGAACCCCCTGCAGCAGCTGTTGGGGCTGCAGGGGAGAGGAAGAAGTCCCACTGAACAAGTGGACACCTGCTTAAGCCACGTTGCACCTCACCCATGTTGTTGTTTAGTCATTTAGTCGTGTCCGACGCTTCATGACCCCATGGACCAGAGCACGTCAGGCCCTCCTGTCTTCCACTGCCTCCCACAGTTTGGTCAGACTCATGCTGGTAGCTTCAAGAACACTGTCCAACCATCTTGTCCTCTGTCGTCCCCTTCTCCTTGTGCCCTCAATCTTTCCCAACATCAGGGTCTTTTCCTCACCCATAGTGTTATGTACTGAGTTGAATAGGATCCAAACTGCAGCAGTCTGATTGGTCCTAGAACAATAGGATCCAAAAGGCAGCAGTCTGATTGGTCCTAGAACAATAGGATTCAGAATGCAGCAGTCTGATTGGTCCTAGAACAATGCAGCAGTATGATTGGTTGGCAGGAACTACCCAATCATGCTCCAGATAGAAGTGAATCCACAACCTGATTGGCTTACAGTAGAATTCCGGAATTAGCCAATCATGTGCAGCCCATTTTGTAAATAATGTATATAAAGCAGATACTTTGAGGGGACTCTCATTCATTCCTCCTCACCACTATGAGCTGAATAAAGAGCATGAAATCACTTCGCGACTCTGAGTATATTTCACTGGCGACGAGGATGGGATCCCGCTGAGCTGACTGCCACACACAGCACCGCAGCACCGCCACCTGCCGCACCGCTGCCTCGCACCGTGTATCCAGGCTTCAGCTCCGGGACACAAGGAACTCAGAATGGCAACCGACAACAGCTTCTCGCCATTCAACCCAGCATCTGGAGACTGGGAAGCGTACGCCTCCCGTTTCACCTTCCTCCTAGAAGCCAAAGGGGTCACCGACGAAGAAGACGCCAAGAAGAGGGCGATATTCTTCAGCGTCTGCGGAGAGGAGACGTTTGAAATCGCCCGGGCTCTCCTTGCGCCTGAAGACGTCGCTACTGTTCCATACAAAACAATAATGGAACAGCTGAAGGGGCACTTTTCGCCGCAGCCCTCAGTGGTGGCTCGTCGAAATGCCTTCTACGCAAAGCGGCAAGCCCCTGGGGAAACCATAACTGGGTTTGTGACCTCTCTCCGCCAAGCCGCCCGGTTATGCAACTTCTCAGAGCTGGAGAACATGCTTCGTGACCGCCTCGTCGGTGGCCTGAAGGATGAGAAGCTGCAACGACGCCTCTACGCTAAGAAGGACCTAACGTTCCAGGTCGCTCTGGAGGAGGCCCTGGCAACGGAAGCTGCCGAGAGGTCGACGCAAGAGGCACGGCCGAGCCAGCTGTCCCAACCGAGGGTCCACCACGAAGACCTCACCGACGACTCAGGATCCGACAGGGAGGAGGTGCACCGAGTACAGCAGCGCACTCAAGCAGCCCACATACCACAGCTGCCTCGACGAGAAGGAGGGAACTGCGCAAGCTGTGGAGAAAGTCACGAGAGGAGGACCTGCCGTTTCCGCAACGCAGAGTGCAGGCAGTGCAGAAAATTGGGACACATCGCCCGGGTGTGTCGGGCTCGGCCCACCCGATGCCAGGCATCAGATGACCAATCCAAGAGCCCCAGGTCCCGGGGCCCAACGCACCAAGGCAACTCGACAGAGCTCACGGACTTCCAGGTATACCAGTTGCCCCACCCCAACGTAGAGAAAATTTATGTTGACGTACAGATAGAGGGGGCCCCATGCCGCATGGAGCTTGACACGGGTTCAACTCTATCCATAATCTCAGCAAGGACCTTAAGGAAACTGTGTCCTACTGGGGGTCCCAAACTCAGGCCGGCCCCATTCACCCTCCGGGACTTCCAAAAACGTAAGGTCCCCACAATGGGGGTGGGGACCTTCAGGGTGCAATACCGAGGGCGGACGCGGCAACTGGACTTGCTTGTGGTCAAGGGCCCCTACATTAGCTTACTGGGATTGGCATGGTTTGGACCACTGGGGCTAGCCGTCACCGGGGTGAACCACACTAGCTTACAAGTGGACGTGGACGCCATATGCAAGGAATTTCCGGGGGTTTTCGATGGGAAATTGGGACAGTATACGGGCCCCCCCATTGCTCTACAGCTTGACCCCGCAGTACGACCGGTCAGGCTCAAGGCCCGCCGGGTCCCGTTCGCCCTGAAACCCCGTATAGACGAGGAATTGGACCGGCTCGTGGAGCAAGGAGTGCTGGAGCCGGTGCCTAATGCCCCCTGGGAAACCCCAATCGTCACGCCCGTCAAGCCTAATGGTTCAGTCCGCATCTGCGCAGACTACAAATGTGTTCGGGTCAATTACGTCCAGGGGGGTCCGGCACACTTCCTCATGCGCAGCTCTGGTCTTTCCCCCGGGACCTTTGACTCAGCAGAGCGTAAAACACAGCGGAACAGAAGCTTGAACGTTCTTCGTGCGGTGGCAGTAACTCAGGCTGACACTTAGCAGTCCTTATCTTTAAAGTCTTTATTCCTTAGCAAAACACAACAGTTATAAATCTCCTGCCTGGCGAGAGTTCGCCCATGGTGCTCCTTTCTCCATGGAGCTAAACACGCAGACTGCGTTTCTCTCTCTCTCTCAGAGATACAGAACACTCCCACTTGCGTCAGTGTTCTTTTGCCACGCCTCGAAGAATGTGAGGCGTCACTCAGAACTCTTAACCCTGTAAGTTCTGAGCCACTCCTAACACCCCCTCTCGAATCACGTTCTGAGAGGACTTCTGAGTGTTCAACACCTTCCCCATTGCCTTCCGCCCCTTCCTGGCATCGTTGTTAGGCACCTGTTGAACCTCACAAACCTCAGGTTCGCACTGTGCGAAACCAACCCACGCATTTGTGACCTGAAACCTCTCAGGTGGAATTCCCTTTGTAGCCCGCGAAGACCGCCTGGGCACAAACTGGGGTGCTCCTCCCGACCCACTGGGGCCAGCATGTGCGTCTTCCTCATCAGAAGACTCCCCCTCTGACTTGACACGTCTGTGAGCTTTCTCCATTATGCGCACAGGAGATGAGGGCTCACTCTTGGACACTCCTTTCACAACCTGTGGAGACGCCCTACTCTGTTCAGGGACCTGGTCTCCACCAGCAGGTTCAGGCTCTGGCTCTTTTTCCTTCGTGGAGTTTCCAGAACAAAGAGGTTGTTCTGATTTTTCTCAACATGTACCAGTTGCTTTCCACCTCTGGAAATTGTACAAACATTTTTTTTCAAAACTCACAGAATATCCCTCCTGTAAAAGACATGGTACAGACAGCAGGCAATGTTTTATCTCAGGGAGAACATAAACCTTCAATTCAGCCTGTAAAAAAGAGACAAACATATTAGAAACATGGGTTACACGGCCCTGTGAACCTGTAGCAAATCTAACTGTTTTCTCAGTTGAAACAGCCTTGCAGTTCCACATTTGTCCATCAGGTGGCGCTGTTACCAAATGGGCATTCGCAGCTGAGTCAACAACCCAACGAAGCACTCTCCCCCCTCCGGAGTTGTCCTTCTTTGTTGCCTTTGCAACTGACTTCCTGCTGCCCCCGACCTTGGAGCGTTCGCTGCAGGTGGTGTTTTCCAAAACCGCCATCGAAGCAGACAGTTGATAACCATTCTCACGCCTGCCTGCGCTGTTGCCATGGAAACCCGGCTGGTTCCCATGGGAAGTGACCTTGGGACTTTCCTGCCCTTTGTCTCGCTGTGGACAGCTTCGGCGCAGGTGCTCCGGAGAACGGCAAACAAAACAGCAACGAATGGAAAACCTTTCAACCTTGCCTTTGGACGTCAGCGCCCCCCCAACCTTTCCAGCAGCCCTCCTCCTTGAGGCTTTTCTGCCGTTGGGAAAATGGCTTTTGGCTTCTGCTGTGGTTTCTCTGCAAACCCCCTCCAGCTCCTGCCAAACAGCCTGGGCACTCTCAAGACCCTTGGAATGGCCTTTCTGGCCTGCACCCCCAAACTTTGGTGCACAGCCTCCAGAGGAACAGCTAGCCACTGCTTTCCTCTTCCCAGCTTCCAGCAGCTTTCCAGCATGCAGCTCATATGTAGGGGCATTCCGGCAGCCCTCCAACACAGTCCCAGCCCCCTCTGGGCCTCCTGGGCGTCCACCAGCCCCTCCTGGGCATGGTGCTTCCTCAGAGCAATTCTCAGCCCCCTCCAGCCTGGCTCCCACTGCTTTCTTCAGTGCCTGCCTTCTCCCGGCCCAGGGCTTGCTCCCGTCCACCTTATCAACAAGGATTGACGACTTCTGGCTGTCTGCCATCTCTCCCCGGGGGCCCAGCTTACTTACAGGTAACGGTAGTGCCTCCCGGTCCGGCAGATCTCAGCTCCTCCCGGCTGGCTCCAGCTACTCCTTAGCTGGCCTTTGGCTGCTGGCCTCTTTGCCTGCAGTCTCTCTTTCCCAGCGTCTCATCAGCTGGCCTTTGGCTGCTCAGCCTCCTCACACGCACGAACGTTGCTTATCTTTATGGCTGACCCCCATAACCTGTTCGGGTCAATTACGTCCAGGGGGGTCCGGCACACTTCCTCATGCGCAGCTCTGGTCTTTCCCCCGGGACCTTTGACTCAGCAGAGCGTAAAACACAGCGGAACAGAAGCTTGAACGTTCTTTGTGCGGTGGCAGTAACTCAGGCTGACACTTAGCAGTCCTTATCTTTAAAGTCTTTATTCCTTAGCAAAACACAACAGTTATAAATCTCCTGCCTGGCGAGAGTTCGCCCATGGTGCTCCTTTCTCCATGGAGCTAAACACGCAGACTGCGTTTCTCTCTCTCTCTCAGAGATACAGAACACTCCCACTTGCGTCAGTGTTCTTTTGCCACGCCTCGAAGAATGTGAGGCGTCACTCAGAACTCTTAACCCTGTAAGTTCTGAGCCACTCCTAACAAAATGTACCATAAACAAGGCCCTCACGGCCCATGCATACCCAGTGCCAGTGGTCAGCCATGTTCTTGCCACCCTGGCTGGGTCGAAAATTTTTGGCAAGCTGGACTTGGCCCAAGCATATCAACAGCTGCCAGTAGATGAGGCCACAGCAGAGGCACAGACGATTGTGACGCACAGAGGAGCATTCAGGGTAAAGCGGCTGCAATTCGGTGTCAGCGTGGCACCAGGCATATTCCAGAATCTAATGGACTCTCTACTTAAAGGGATTCCTGGCGTCACCCCCTTCTTCGATGATGTGTTGATTGCCGGGCCCACACCAGAGGAGTTTGAGGACCGCCTCCGCACCGTTCTGCACCGTTTCCAGACGGCGGGTCTCAAGGTGAAGCGGGGAAAATGTCTACTAGGAGTGCCTCAGGTGGACTTTCTGGGATTTATGGTGGACGCAGAAGGGGTCCACCCGACTGGGGACAAGGTACGGGCCATTTGTGATGCCCCAGCGCCCAAGAACAAGACTGAACTTCAGGCCTTCTTGGGACTATTGAACTTTTACCATTCCTTCCTTCCCCACAAGGCGGCGGTAGCGGAGCCCCTACACAGACTCCTGGACAAGCGGGCCCCTTGGGTGTGGGGCCAGCGCCAGGAGGCCGCATTCCAGGCAGTCAAGGACTTGCTTGTCTCAAACTCGGTCTTGGCACACTTCGACGAGAGGCTGCCGGTGGTGCTAGCATGCGATGCCTCGCCCTATGGAATTGGCGCTGTCCTGGGACACCAACTCCCGGATGGAAGAGAGGTACCGGTGGCATACTTTTCCCAGACACTCAACGCAACCGAGCGGAACTACTCGCAAATCGACAAGGAGGGTCTGGCAATCGTGAAGGGAGTAAAAAAATTCCATGATTTCTTGTACGGGCGGCCCTTCACCGTGGTGACTGACCACAAGCCGTTGCTTGGCTTATTTGCCCCTGAAAAGCAGACCCCCCAAGTGCTGTCTCCTCGCGTCCTCAGGTGGTCAATTTTCCTTGCCAGCTACCAGTATGCACTGATTCACCGTCCGGGGAAGGCGATGGGCCATGCGGATGCCCTCAGCAGGCTACCACTACCGGAAACAGGCCCCGACCCAGCACCTGCACAAGAGGTTATGAGCCTGGAGCTGCTTCCCGACCGGCCCATTCAGGCACAAGAAGTTGCACACCATTCCAAGAAAGATAGGGTCATCTCCCGGGTCCTGGACTGGGTGTGGAGGGGATGGCCCAGCAGCAGCCCCGGGCCAGAATTCGCCGGCTACACAACCCGCAAACATGAACTGTCGGCCCACAAGGGGTGCCTGTTATGGGGAAGCAGGGTCGTTGTTCCCCAGCCCCTCCGCAAAAGGGTCCTCACAGCCCTACACGAGACACACCCAGGGGTAGTAAGAATGAAGGCCCTTGCCAGGAGTTATGTGTGGTGGCCGGGGATCGATGGAGAGATAGAGGCCTGGGTCAAACACTGCCAGGCTTGCCAAGAATCCCGCCCAGATCCCCCAAGGGCCCCAGTCCAGTCCTGGGAGTCCGCCCGAGCACCATGGTCACGCCTGCATGTGGACTTCGCTGGCCCCTTTCAGGGGAAAACATTCTTCATAGTGGTGGACTCCTACACCAAATGGCTGGAAGTCGCACTGGTACCGTCCACTTCTACGTCCGCAGCCATCCGGGTACTACGCAGGCTGTTTGCAACCCACGGGCTCCCTGACACTCTCGTCTCAGACAACGGGACTGCATTTACGTCAGGAGAATTCCAAACCTTCACAGCGCAGAACGCCATCCGCCACATCCGTTCGGCGCCATTCCATCCTGCCACCAATGGCCAAGCAGAACGCATGGTGCGGACCACCAAGGACACCCTTCGCCGCATGACGCAAGGGGATTGGGAGTACCGCCTTGCCACATTCCTTCTAGCACAGCACAGCACCCCCAGCTCAACAACTGGCCGGAGCCCCGCTGAACTACTAATGGGTCGGCGCCTTGCAATCAGATTGGGCCGCATTCACCCCGATAGAGCTCAGGATGAGGTAGTGGTGGGGGAAGGCAGGAACCCCCGGACCTTCGAGGCCCAGGACCCAGTGTACGCAAAGAATTTTGGGGCAGGCCCAGCATGGGTACCTGCCACAGTCACCAGGGTCACTGGCCCCGTGTCGTACGAGGTGCTAACAGATGGGGGGCAATGCTGGCGCCGCCACTGCGACCAGATACGGCGACGATTCCCGGGAGAAAACCAGGAGGAGGAAAGGTCAGAGGAGTCCCAAGGGAACAGAGGGGCAGTGAGGCCCATAGAGCACGAGGGGCCAGCAGGAGAGGCAGAATCAGTAAATACAGAGAGGACCTGCGAGGCCGAAAGGACACCGGAACCAGAACCACGACTGAGCGAGCCGGTTGCGCCAGACCAAATAGCCCCATCACAGCCAGCATCCTTGGAACACGAGCCAGAACCTGAACCCCGGACCAGGGAACACCCCAGGCCGCAACGCACACGTAGGCCGCCAGCGTACCTCGAGGACTATGAATGCGACCTCCCGGGCAGGACTGGAACTTAGAGGGGAGGGGTGTTATGTACTGAGTTGAATAGGATCCAAACTGCAGCAGTCTGATTGGTCCTAGAACAATAGGATCCAAAAGGCAGCAGTCTGATTGGTCCTAGAACAATAGGATTCAGAATGCAGCAGTCTGATTGGTCCTAGAACAATGCAGCAGTATGATTGGTTGGCAGGAACTACCCAATCATGCTCCAGATAGAAGTGAATCCACAACCTGATTGGCTTACAGTAGAATTCCGGAATTAGCCAATCATGTGCAGCCCATTTTGTAAATAATGTATATAAAGCAGATACTTTGAGGGGACTCTCATTCATTCCTCCTCACCACTATGAGCTGAATAAAGAGCATGAAATCACTTCGCGACTCTGAGTATATTTCACATAGGATTTCTCATTTTTAAAAAACCTGTTGGATTATGCTTTCATGATCTGTCTGAATGTAAATGTATGTGTCAAAGCAAAACGCTCATCACCTCTTCATTTCCCATGATTTCTGAGACGTCTGGCATGATTGCAGTGGAAGAGCAAGTAGTTCTCCCACAACAAGGGGTTGTTTCTTTGCAGTTGTTAAGCTTGTAAGGACACAGTGATAACAGCAAGAGCCTTTATTGAACTAACAGAACTGGACAACTGCTTATATACATTTCTGAAGGCCTGGGCCACTCCCACTCCCAACGTGATTGGCTGTCTAAACTTCCAAGCTGCAAATCATAACTCAGGGTTTAAGGGCCAATGGCAGAGGCCCAAATCCTGAAATGTTCTGTGATTGGATAACATGTATCGAATTAGAACTCAGGGTCTCAGGATCCTTAGTCCAGACTCAAGCTCAGGCAAACACAGACCACTGAATACATAACAGTCTGCATTACCTAGGTACCTCTTTCTTGCAATTTAGCCCTCATGATGACAATGTGAGGGGTTAGTAGACGGGTGTCCCCTAAAGATTCAGCTGTGGAATCGTTAAAGATCTGGATAGTGGCTTCTGGAGGCATTGGCTGAAACGAGACCTCACTTTATTCTGTCCACTGAATATTTTGTATTTTGTTCAGGGCTATTTTTCTAGAAAAAGAGGTGCCGGAACTCACCATGAACACCTTCCTTGTTCTCTTATAATGACAATAGTGTCCATCTGATAGGTGCTGGAACTAAGTTCTGGTAAGTTCCTGCTGGGGAAAAAGCCCTGCCTGTGTTACATATTGACTGCTGCTTGGCTCATGCATCAGTTCCATAGTATTTTGGACTTAAATTGCCTTAAATCCATGTACTTCCATTTACCTCGGTTGCAGATCATGTTGACAGTCTAACCATAAGGGTGGAACTAGTCAATTATTATAAACCTCCTGTTCTAAAATAGCAACAATGAGCCTCCCGTAACCTCCTGCCAGGCAAATGGAGTTTTTATTATTCTGATAGTGATAACCACACAACTTTCTCAGCAATTCCAAGAATAACAAAATAACAACAAATGCATGATGCTGTCTCTGAGGTACTTTTAACCTTAATAAGAGCTCCATTAATTTTTCATATTATTGATAAAGCAAATGAAGAAAAGCCTATTTTCACGTGAGCTACACATAAAAAGTCAGCAGATATCAAATTGAAGTAATTTAATCTTGTTTCTGGAGAATGCAATTAAAATAATGCAAATTAGGTTCATGCATAAGTAGGTATGATCAACACAAACATCAACCTCTGTATTGATATTAATATTGACATGCATTTTAATAACCTCTTAGGGGGTTAATTTCATGCCACTATAAAATATTGGTGTTTAACAACATAAAAGCACACAGTGTTACCTCTGGGAGAGACCTCATTCATGAAAATGGTGAAGTCAGTTTCAGAGTACTAAAAGAAAGGATAACCTCACATATTCTGTTCTTCAGGAGCATCAGTATCTGTAAATGTAATATGGAATGGAAGTTGGGGGACTCTGTACAGCTATAGATTCACTAGTAAAGCTACCCAGGCCTAGCCGTGCATTTTCCCTCTCCTACTGGCTGACTAGCAATTGCCCTGAGATAAGTGCTCATGTGACAAAGAACATCATAACCATGTGCACCATGTTTCCATTCTCTTCCCTCCCAAGAGAGACTAGTGTGGCAACACTTTAGTGCAGCACTGTGGTAGCTCAACAGCCACAAGCACTTGAAAGGAGGAAGGGAGAAAAGGAAGAGTGGGGTGCAGCCTCTATAATGCTAACAAAGGCCTTCTAGCCTTAACACTCTAGTGAGAACCATTATGTGCAACCTTGGTAATAATAATAATAATTTTATATGCCACCCATCTGACTGGGTTGCCCCAGCCACTATGGGCAGCTTCCAACAATTTATAAAACCAAGGTAAAACATCAAACATTAAAAACTTCCCTATACAGGGCTGCCTTCAGATGTCTTCTAAAAGTCAGGTAGCTTATTTCCTTGATATTTGAAGGGAAGGCATTCCACAAGGCAGGAGCGAATACCAAGGCTGGCCCTCTGCCTGGTTCCCTAGAACCTCACTTCTACCTATCAGACTTCCTATCAGTCCCCCCGCCCCACTGTACCTCTCAATGCTGTTCTGTACATCCTGGAAAACCATACACTTTGCCTGCAAGAGGTCCCAGATCTAATCCCCAGCATCTCCAGCTCTAGAAATGTCTCCTGTCTGAAAACCTAGTGAGCGGCTGCCAATCAATGTAAACGATGCTGAGCTAGACGGACAAATTGTCCAAACTCAGTATAAGGCAGGTTCTCTAAGCCCTGCAAAGATTCCTGCCAACTGTCTTTTGCACTGGACTTGCGGCAATCAACAAAGCAAAAAGGTCCTAAATGCATGTTCTGCTTTTCCCAAGACATATTGAGTTCCATGTTCGATAGTTTGTTCACTCGTGTCACATGTCCAAATTAAAGTACTTCTACCTGGCTCAGATCAGTGTAGCATGAGGTTGATTTGAGAATCACCTGTTATGGATTTCTGAGAAATATAAACACTTAGTTTGACATTTGTATCTCAAAGAGGTTTCCCTAAGCAGTAGCTCATCCGCTGGTCAAATCTAGACCTACTTAGTTTTGTAAAGAGATGGAGCCACATGTAGTAATTTCGTGGGATATGAAGTTACCCTGTGCTTGGCTAATTTGTTGGGATAGCTTCATATATTCAAAATTACTGTGGACTTTAGCTTTTAGCATGCTAGGCAGCGCCTTTGAGATTCCATCTTCAGCAGCAATGTGATGATTGGCTCAATTTGTACAGGGAGTAATGTTTGAGCAAAACCTAATCTATTTTTTCCTGCCAGTCACCAGAGTAAACAATCTACTCTTTGGAAAGCATGTACATCGCTTGAAACTATATGCACTTTAAAAGCACAGTATTTGTAGCTGGAGCAGTAGCATAAAGTTGTTTGCCTCTGATCCAATTGGCACCAGCAATAAAGTGGATTTTAGTACATCTCTGGCAAACCCTTGGTAGCACATCTGGGAAGTGTGGACATTGCTCATTAGAAGAGTTTTTCCACCTAATAACGTGCCAGAATCATGACAAAAATACTTATACTTTATGTCAATCATTTTTCTTTACCAGTTTAAACATATACCCTTCTGGGAATAATTCTGATCCATTTATGAAATTGAATGAATGGACAGAAGTAAAAGCACTTAGATGAAACTCTAGAATTGTGGGGTGAGAATGAAAAGACTTTCTGTATATGCTTCAGTTGTTGGAAAACTCAGAGTCAGATGACAGCTTGGGTGAGACCAGGCATTCTGACCCTTCAATCCCAGTGGGGTATTCCCTGTCCATCATACTCACAATCTGTTTATTTGTTTATTTCCACAAAACCACTCAAAGTGGCTCACAACATCTAAAACAATAATAAATTTCTATCTATCTATATCTATAATCTCAATGTCAATAAAGACAGAGATTAAATCCATCCATTATATAAAATATTATATAAAGCAATACAAATAAGCTAACCTAGCATAACTATTTTAGACTAAAAAGGACAGAAATGACCAAGTCCTGGCTGAGAAAGATTGCACAAGGGGTTAAAATGTTGGTGACTAATTGTATGTAAAGAAGATAGTTGGTTCAATGTTGTGTTTTATGAATTAAATTAGTAGTCAAAGACAGATGTTTGATATGGAAAAAATGCCTCCTACCCCGAGTTGTAGTGATGGCCACCAACTTGGATGGCTTTGAATGGATTAGGCCATCAATGTCTACTACTCATGATAGGTATGTACAATTGTCAATCATAGAATCAAAGAGTTGGAAGAGACCACACGGGTCATCTAGTCCAACCCTCTGCAATGCAGGAATCTTTTGCCCAACATGGAACTCAAACCCATGACCTTGAGATTAAGGGTCTCGTGCTCTACCAAGGAGGAGAGGACAATTACACTCTTCTCCTGCTTGTGGACTTCCTACTGGCATCTGGTTGGCCACTGTAAGAACAGAAAGCTGGTCTAGATGGGACTTTGGTCTGATCTGCAGTGCTGGTCTTATGATTTAGGAAGGTATTTTCCATTGTTATTCAAATATTAAAATTCTGTCATTGGTATAATTTATAATGTAAAGGATAAGTTTTAACTGAGACATGCTATCAAATGTTGAACAATTCTGCTCTTCTATGTGAATATGTGAAAACTTGTTTCTCTTTCCATTAGCACTGGATTGAAGGGGATCTGCTGAATACAGTAGGTATTATTTATGCTTTTATTTTAAACATGATTCATAAATTATTCATTTTTACTCATACCAAACATGCCCATTATAGCATGGATATTGTCTTACCAATTTACTGTAACTAAGTATGCATCTTGGCGCTTGAGAAAGAAAGGCTGGTTTTTGACCTAAGAGACAATAATGGAACTTTTTCAAGCTAGTGTTAATGCAGCTGCCATGTCGTGAAAATCCATGTGAAATACTGAACATAAAGAAAAAATGTATGTTCAGTATAATGTGACAGTAGGTTCAAATGTTCTTTAAATAAACAAAGTCACAGGCCCACATTACTCAGTAATGACCAGAAACATTCCAAATTTGAAATGGAAGGTTGTGCCAACCGGCAGATGTGAGTTGGGTACTTTTTTACCTGAGGATGGGAAGAGCTCAAACAGGTTTCAGGGTGAGGGACTAACCTCATCCTAACCAGACCTCTCAGTTTTTATGTGGAATAGGAAGCAGAAATAAAAGTATTTCAGGGCAAATATATCTGGGGGCTTCACTAGCTAGCCTTTCCCCACTCCATAGAGGGCAAAAAAAAATGAACCAAAAGGAAACAAAGTGTGCTTGTTTATTAATGCTAAGAGTTGCTGCAAATAATAATAATAATAATAATAATAATAATAATAATAATAATAATAATATATTTTCCTCACCTCAGTTTCAGAATTTTCTTCTACTAGGCAAAGAGCATAGAAGAAGTGACTAGGAAAGAATCAGGCCCCTACTCCCATTCTGGTGCAAAAACAGGCCTTTTAACCACATGCCCATCATTCTTAACTCATGCACAATGTCTAGATTTAAAATGCCTTTTTAAAATGTATTGAAGTGCAGAAACTGCTGGTGTTGGCCTTCCAAAAGTGTGGGGCGTAGGGTCGTCATTCTTATTGGCACCCCTAGGGGACAGAAGGGTGGAAAGGGACTGCTAGGGACATAAAGGTAAAGGTAAAGGTACCCCTGCCCGTGCGGGCCAGTCTTGCCAGACTCTAGGGTTGTGCACTCATCTCACTCTATAGGCCGGGAGCCAGCGCTGTCCGCAGACACTTATGGGTCATGTGGCCAGCGTGACAAGCTGCATCTGGCGAGCCAGTGCAGCACACAGAACGCCGTTTACCTTCCCGCTGGTAAGCGGTCCCTATTTATCTACTTGCACCCGGGGGTGCTTTCAAACTGCTAGGTTGGCAGGCGCTGGGACCAAACGACGGGAGCGCACCCCGCCGCGGGGATTCGAACCGCCGACCATGTGATCGGCAAGTCCTAGGTGCTGAGGTTTTACCCACAGCGCCACCCGCGTCCCTGCTAGGGACATAAGCGTGGCTAAATTTGAAGAAGTGTTCAGTTTCTGCATATCTGGTTGGTAAAACATGATTAAGAGATTATTAAAACAAGTTTAATAATCACAGGGTATATTCTTCAGGCACACAAAATCTTGGTAAAGTTAAGCAGGCCTGGGTTTGCTTGGTGCCTGGATGCATAAATGTCAGAAAATAAAAGAAATGAAAACAAAAATGTTGGAGAACTTGCCTTGGGCCCATGGATATGGATGTAATACAGAGCTCACCCTAACATTTTGCTGCCTGAGACAAATCAGGAAATGGTGGCCCCACAAGTAAAGGTGCATAATACCCAGGGCTGGCCAATTCCTTTTTGCAACTGAAGCAGAAAATCCCACAAGTACTTCTTCCTCAGAATAAAAATGAAATGGAATAAAGAACCGTTTGCTGCCCTTTCCATCTGACAATCAAAATCAGCTGTGTGAAGCAGCTGGTTTACTCCGCCAAATGGTAGGGCCAGCTCTCTCACAGGAAGAAAAAGAAATCTCAGGTGTAAACCCACCCGCCCTAGTTGGGAAAGATTGAGGGCACAAGGAGAAGGGGACGACAGAGGATGAGATGGCTGGACAGTGTTCTCGAAGCTACCAGCATGAGTTTGACCAAACTGCGGGAGGCAGTGGAAGACAGGAGTGCCTGGCTTGCTCTGGTCCATGGGGTCACGAAGAGTCGGACACAACTAAGCAACAACAACAACATCAAGGTGCCACGAAGGAAATCACTCTTCCTCAGCCTAATTTAGAGAAGTACCTTGTGCTGGGAGCATAGTAATCTTACGAATCTACCCTTGATACTGTTTCATGCCACCATATTATAGGTATGTGTGTGTTGAAAACTATTTTCTCATACCCCAGCTCAGCCATGTAATGTAATATCTTCTACATTAACATTCCATTATGCTGAACGACATCTTACAGTCTTGGCTCTGGCAGACTAAGGGAAAGATGGGCCACTGGAAACTCAAGCTAGCCAGTGGACTTTAGCAACAGAACACTGGAACTCAGCCAGTTTCCTTGTCTCTCGTCAATATTTCATAATTTACTCTTCATATATGGCATCTATTTTATGGCGAGTCCTTGACAAAAATTGCATATCATCACAACAGATTAGCATAAATAAATTGTACCCTGAAAGCTACTGAAGACCTACTTGGAAGACCTTATTCACTGGCATGTAATGCTGACTATCTGAAGAATGACTTATTATATCCTTGTCAAATTTTAAGCATCATGCTGTTAAAAATATTAGTCACACAGAGTGCTATTTAAATGCAACGGAGCAGTAAAACTCCCTTGTCTATACAAACGCAGATAACCTGATAACGTGATACTTAATACTATGTATCAGTTGGTGTATGACAGCCAGTGGAAAACCCAGAGATATGTAAGTGCAGTAAAGGTTACCTCAGAGGCTGTCAATACCCTGCCAATAGATAGACTAGGCTTGTCATTTAAGCCAGCTGAGCTGTGCCTCGCCTCTCCCTCCCCCCAGTTTTGATGTTCCCCAAGGGGCAACACTTTGGAGAACAATCCATTTAAGTCAAACAGTCATCGTGTAAAAGTGAGGATGAGCAGGAGGGAGAGGGAACATCCAAGGGGAAGCGAGTTAAGATCTAGACCCTGAGGTTCAGGAGGGTTAAAACTACTGAACCAAAGAAATTCTAAAAAGGCACATTTTTCACTTAGGGGGAGAGAAAAAAAATAAAGATTAGAAACCGCCTTGCATGAGCCCAACTGTGATTTAAAAAATATGCCTTTTATAGTTAAGGCAAGGTTTTTTCCCCTCGCTTTTTGTTCTTTGACTTTTCCTCGCAGAGAAAGAGGCTATCTTCACTTAATCAGCCTGCCAAAAAAAAAGAGTAGCTGAAGCAGCAGCAGCAGCATCATGTGGGTGAAGGTCAGGCCAATTTTCACCCATGTGATGGCTGCTTTATCACTCATTGAACAAAGATTAAGGCCTTTCTTTTCTTTATCCTTTTGTGCTTCCCCCCTATTACTTTTACAGATCTGAACAATCCCAGACATTTCATCCAAAAGTTCTTTTTCTGCTACATTTTGCTCAGATGCTCTGAATTCCAACCTATGCCAGAATGCCGTAACAACACGAAGGAGGATATGAAATAATCTTAACAGGGGTGGGGGAAATGTTACGCAGAAAGGTAATATACTACAGGCCAGGATGAAAACACTCCGCTTTGGGTTCTGAAGAAGCCATCCACATGCAACACACTACAACATCCATAAATAGCCCAAAATGAAGATGGTCTCATAATGAACAGGATACATGTCTAGATATATGATGTCCAATGGATATCTGGGGCATTACTGTTGGCGAAGTGTTGATTTCATTAAACTGAATTCATTGCTTAAATGATTGCCTTACACAGAAATCCTTGGCAATGGTCAGGAGACAACCAAGTGCACTACATTGAGCTTCATGAAGAAAAGGTAGGATATAAATTTGAGTTAGTAATGAATGAATGATTCCTGGTCCATCCTTTTGGAGTGGATTAAGATGTTGCAGTGGTGTCCCTTCATTAGGGTTCACTCAGGGGTCTCTGCTGTTATGGAGGTCCCTACTGTGCCCATTGAAAATGGTGGTGGTGTTCTTATTGGTGGTAGTCATTATGGGCTCCTTAAACTGGCCATTATGGGGTGGGGACAGACCAGGAGTGGTGATGGACCCATGTTAACCCATTAATGGGAGAGGAGCCAATTTAGGCCCCTGTGTTCTATCAGCCTGGAGCTGACACAACAAAACAGGAAAACCTTCTCTGCCCCAGCCTTCTGTCTTGATCACCAGGAGCCAGGCGCGTCAACTCTGGGGAGCTGAAGGTACCTTGGCCCACTCAATGTTTGTTTAAGGGTGCCGGGCCCCCCTGAATCTTGGGGAAAACATGGCACCTCTGCTAGGAGCTGCTCTGTGCCTCCCCACCCCGTTAGGATTGCTCTGATACAATAATCAGAGACTGAGAGACTTATGACATGCTTCCCATGGGAAGATAAAAATTTAAAAGGTTGTATCGTGTACTTCAGTGATATGACATTAAGCATGGCTAGGGGCTAGAATCACAATGACTTTAATAGCTCCTGCTATGCCTGTCGTGAGGCAAGGGCCCAGTTCTCTTGGTACAAGTGAAGAGAATAGGGTGAAGAGAATGGAACTGCGATTTTTGCACTTGAACCTACAATCTGGACCAGCCCAAGGCATTTCCCTGCCTGCGGAAAAAATGAGATAGCATGCAGAAGCTAACAAGACTGTCAGTTGAATCTTATTTCAACACTAATAATTGGACACTGCTTCCCACCTCACCTGAATGCAGCAAGCTACCATATTTTTCGCTCTATAGGACGCACTTTTTCCCCTTCAAAAATGAAGGGGAAATGTGTGTGTGTCCTATGGAGCGAAGACACCATAGCCCCGCGACCCTCTCCCGGCTGGAGAGGTAACGTGCGGCTATGGCAGGAGCCTCTATAGCTGCGCGTCACCTCTCCAGCCAGGAGAGCGCGTGCGGGGCTAAAGAAGCCATAGCCCCGCGATCCTCTCCCAGCTGGAGAAGTGACGCGTGACTATGGCAACAGCCTCTCCGCTGCGCCTTTCTGCTGCTCCCTGACCTGCTCTTTGGGGCTGGTGGTGGGCTTCCCCCCGCCAGCCCCAAAGAGCAGATCGAAAGGAACCTGAAGCCTGGAGAGCGAGAGGGGTCGGTGCGGACTGACCCCTCTCGCTCTCCAGGCTTCCAAGGTAGCCGCCTGAACGCACCTTAAACGGCACCTTGTTTTAGAGCGGGAAAACAAGAGGGGGAAAATTCTCCCACTCTCTGCGCAGCGCCTCCTGCCGCTTCGCTGAAGGGGCGCTGGGCAGAGAGCGGAAGAATTTTTTTCCTTTGTTCTCCCCCCTCTAAAACAAGGTGCGTCCTATTGTCTGGTGCGTCCTATGGTGCGAAAAATACGGTAGTTTACAGGGCACAGGGCAGGCTGTGTGGCCCCTACAGCCCCCACCCCCTGTCAGTATTTGCACCCCTCCCATTGCAAAGATCACCAGATCATGTTTGTTTTACTTTCTGTCTCAGAGAAAGGAGGGGGCGGAAACCACTCTTCCAGACTTCCGTCCCTAGCATTGTGGGTTTTTTCCTTTGATCTGTCTAGAGACTTGATGGTAATATGAGAGAGCTGACTCTCTTGTACATGTTTGTTATGTTCTTTTATTTGTTTAATCAGTAGAAATAAAATTAAGTATGCAACAAAACCTCCACAGTTTTGTTTCCAGTTACAGGTAGGTAGCCGTGTTGATCTGCCATAGTTGAAACAAAAATTAAAAAGTCGAAACAAAATAAAAAAAAATCCTTCCAGTAACACCTTAGAGACCAACTAAGTTTGTTATTGGTATGAGCTTTCGTGTGCATGCATGCTTCTTCAGATACACTGAAACAGAAGTTTTGTTTCTGTTACTCTGCTGCTTTTGAGGTGCTCACAATAGCAAATGTGAGTCCACTGCACCAGGACCTATTCCAGGGGAATGCTGTGCTGCTGTTCCTGCGTTCCTGTGATTGGAAGGTCGAAGAAGGTGCTCCTGACACCCAGCCCATGCAGGCGCTGAAGACGTGGGCTCTATATGGGTGTATGGTCACCCCCAACACATTGACCCTGCTCTCCACTCTGCCCAATGAGAGGGCTGGGACTTGTGTACAATCAGGCTCTTGCAGCATTACTGAGAAGATCTGGCTTAAAAAAAAGGCTTTTACTCAGTTAGCTGTCAACTGCCTTCATTGCTCAAAGGATATGGGACATCTTTGGAATGCTGAAGATGACTCAATAGTCCATTGGCTTTCAGGCTCCCACTTCTCTCTTACCTAGTGAAGGAACTTGAATCTGAGTAAATCCCCTGTGACAGGGTGGCAGCTAAGGAACATAATGATTTTACTTGAGGAGAAGTTCAATTAGTAATGACTCAAAGCCAATGTTTCTAGATCATCCGGGCTGGCCCTTCATTAAGCAACAAGATATGACAGGCAATGCATTTCTGGGCAATTTAGCACACCTCGAAGGGACTTTTAAAGACATGAGGTTGAAGGTCAAGCAACTTCAGCCACCTGAGAAGTGCAAAACTCCTTAGACAGGAACTTCCTCAAGCAACCAAATTCTGGTAACAGTGCAATTTGAGAATAAAAATTATTGTAAAATTGCCCTTTTAGTGGTTTTTGTTTCTGTAATGTGATATTGAGAACAGTTAATCTCTATGGACCATCAATAATTGCTGTTGTTGTTTTAAATATTAGGATTAACATACATATATCATTTTATTTCTATGCTTCCTTTCCATAGTTCAAACCATGCTCATGATTTACAGCATGACAAAAAAAAGATCACATAATTATAAATACAACAAAAGTAGTCCTAAACAAGAAATAAAACATCAATAAGTACACAATGAAGTTGAATAACCACCGCCTCACCCCCCCCCCCCCCCGAAAAAATCCCTAAGCAAAAGCCCAGCTCAAGAGTCTGTTCAGCAGCCTCAGGTTTTGTAGCTGGAGTCAGTCAGGGCCTTGCTTTCCCAGGCCAGGTAGAAAAAGGCCTGCAAGGCAGGGAGAAGGTCTTCCAGGACTCACAGCCAAGATGGTCTTGGATTTTGCAATATGTCCACTTGAGATGGCTTACAAATTCTTTAAGCAAAATAATAAACCAGAAGACAAAATGAAAGCATACAGTTAACGAACAACAATTAAACGGTAAAAAGAGCAGAGACGAGAGAGAAGGAAGAAATCACCTCAGAATAGCATGCAACAAGGGGCTAAGTTAGCCTGTTTCCCTCAGAAGCAGAGAACACAGTATTATTTTCAGTGTCAAAGGAAGATTCAGTTGTCAGGCTGGCCACTTTCAGCACATGAAATGAGGTGAAGGCATCATCTTATCCTTGACCTCAGAGAGCAATGTCCTAAGTTGGCTCTGGCCAACTTCAATAGGTTTGAATCAGTTTAAATCCAAGTACTCTAGATGATGATGATTGTGATGATGATATTTATAACCCGTCTCTCTGGCTGGGTTTTCCCAACCACTCTGGGCAGTTTACAGCATATCTAAAAACATAATAAAAACATAAGGCATTAACAACCTCCCGATGCAGGGCTGCCTTCAGATGTCTTCTAAAAGTTTAGTATTTTTTATTGCCTTGACATCTGAAGGGAGGGCGTTCCACAGGTAGGGCACCACTACCGAGAAGGCCCTCTGTCTGATTCCCTGTTATTTCACTTCCCACAGTAAGGGAAGCAGCAGAAAATCCTCAGAGGAGGACCTCAATGTCTGGGCTATGCATTGGGGGTGCAGACACTCCTTCTGGTATACCTTGCCAAGGCCATTTAGGGCTAAACAAGATGGTGAATCACAGACTTAGTGGAGTATCTGCATAGGGAGCTGGTGAAGGATGAGGATACTTGACTTTGACATGTAATGTAATCCTATATATATATGTCTACTCAGAAGTAACCCCTCCTTGCCTTCAATGGGCCTTACTCTAAGTATGTGGGTATAAGATTGCAATCTTAGTGAAACTCCAACAGATACACAGAATGCCTCAGAAGGAGGACTTCAACCAGGACCACATTTAGGTTTGATGAGGCCCTAAGCTACTGAAGGTAATGGGGCCCTTTATATGTTCAGTCGTCCTTTGTCAACAACAAATTGTCACTGTTTTTGTGTTGAATGTATGCTATATGGTAATTTATGGACCTAATAGGTATCTAAAGCCATTTGCACATGCAGAATGTAGGCACCCTATAGATAGAAATAAGCAAATCCGTGATATTTTAGGGAGCAGGCTAGCAGGCGGGGCCCATTATTTACATCATAGGAGCCTACACAACACAAAACACTGTTGTTGTGTGTAGGTTTTATTTTGTTTTTTATCTTATATTTTGGAAATGTACATCCCGTTTTTTTCCCCTTTATTTTTTTTTTAAAGCTATAGCTTTTTTAGCTTACTGGTAGTGTGGTGTAGTGGTTAAGAGCGGTGGACTCGTAATCTGGTGAACCAGGTTCGCGTCTCCACTCCTCCACATGCAGCTGCTGGGTGACCTTGGGCTAGTCACACTTCTCTGAAGTCTCTCAGCCTCACTCACCTCACAGAGTGTTTGTTGTGGGGGAGGAAGGAAAGGAGAATGCTAGCCGCTTTGAGACTCCTTCGGGTAGTGATAAAGTGGGATATCAAATCCAAACTCTTATTATTATTATTATTATACATGAATCCGGCACTGTCAACCCAAGCAATTGAACAACTCTGACAATACAAATGTCTATTTTGGGGAGCACGATGGGACTCTGATTTGTGTCAGCCTCCCCCAACCTGGTGCGCTGCAAAGTTACAATAATAAGGAAGAATGACTTAGTAAATCACACATTAGATAACTAACACATTACAATTTATGTCAACCAGAGAACTATTTAGTATGTTACCTAGAGAACTATTGTTACTGGGCAACTGATAAAATAAAGAAAGGAATCAATCAATCAATCAATCAATCAGCATCAAATCACAGAAGTGGAAGTGACCTTGAGAGACATCTAGTCCAACCCCCTCCAATGCAGGAAGCCCAACCAAAGTAGTCATGACAGATGGCCATCGAACCTCTGCTTAAAAACCTCCATCACCTCCCAAGAGAGTCTGTTCTACTGTCAAACTGCTCTTACCATCAGCAAGTTTTTCCTGATATTTAGTCGGAGTCTCCTTTCTTGTAACTTGAATCCATTGGTTGACATCCTGCCTTCAGGAGTGGGAGAAAACAAGCTTGCTCCAGCTTCCATGTGACAGCCCCTTAGATATTGGAAGATGGCTATCATATCTCCTCTCAGCTTCCTCTTATACAGACTAGACCAACGGTTCTCAACCTGTGGGTCCCCAGATGTTGTTGGACTACAACTCCCATCCTCCCTGAGCTCTGGCCTTGCTAGCTAGGGGTGATGGGAGTAGTAGTTCAACAGCATCTGGGGACCCACAGGTTGAGAAAGGCTGGACTAGACATACCCAACTCCATCAACCATTCCTCAAAAGGCTTAGTTTCCAGTCCCTTTGTCTTCCTGGTTGCTGTCCTTTGCACACGTTCCAGCTTGTCAATGGTGTTCTTAAATTGTGCTGCCCAGAACTGGACACAATACTCCAGGTGTGGTCTGACCAAGGCAGAATAAAGCAGTACTGTACTATGACTGCCTTTGAAGTAGTGTTTTAATGTACTTTACCTGAACACAGGTAGTATATAAAAAGCCTGAATTTGTTAAACAGCCCGCCCTGTGGAACGCCCTCCCTTCAGATGTGAAGGAAATAAGTAGCTATCTTTAAAAGACATCTGAAGGCAGCCCTGTTCAGGGAAGTTTTTAATATTTAATGCTGTATTGTTTTTAACACTCGATTGGACGCCGCCCAGAGTGGCTGGGGAAACTCAGCCAGATGGGTGGAGTATAAATAATAAATTATTATTATTATTATTATTATTATTATTATTATTATTATTAACAAACAAACAAGCAAACAAACAAAGGAGAGATCATTTTGATCTTTATTTCATTAAGATTTTTAAAAAGCTTGCTACTGAGGTAACTTACTAACTTTTACTTTGGAGGTGTGTAATTTCGACTCAGCATGCTATATGAGCTGAAGTCTTTGATGTTAGCCAAAGTTGTTTATGAACAGAAAATCCAATATCTTCCAGGGAAATTCTTCAGCACGTCCTGTCTCTTTTTAACTTTGTATTTGTATGAGGGGAAGGGGGAAGAGGTGCAGTTGCTGAAGACTTTTAAACTGAGAAAACATAACCATAAGCCCCATTTCTATGTCAACATATTTTGTTGTTCATTTGAAGAAATTAGAATGAAAGACCATGGGAACAATTAATTTCAGCCCATAAATGACTGCTTTAAGCTTAGCTGATGATATTTAAGGAGCAAAATGTTTTAAATTTGAT
The DNA here is from genome assembly GCF_027172205.1 of Podarcis raffonei. Taxonomy (NCBI): domain Eukaryota; kingdom Metazoa; phylum Chordata; class Lepidosauria; order Squamata; family Lacertidae; genus Podarcis; species Podarcis raffonei. The sequence goes on from NC_070606.1 coordinate 76,761,996, forward strand.
GTTTTTTACATGTTACCAAGCTTAATTCTGGGATTTGTATACTGCCTTGTGAAGACCATTAGACCTTGAAAAGAGGTCTAGAAATCTTTTGATAAATGAAAATAAAATAAGTTGGAGGCAAATGAAAGAGAACTAGGAATCGTCTTTCTTACTGCAGTTGCAAGATACCATGACACTTTATGTTATTAACTAAGTTTGTTCCGGGTATAAGCTTTCGTGTGCATACACACTTCTTCAGATACTAAATGCATGCACACGAAAGCTTATACTCAGAACAAACTTAGTTGGTCTCTAAGGTGCTACTGGACATTTTTTTTAATTTTGATTTTTATCTTGACTGCGTCAGACCAACACAGCTACCTACCTGACTTTATATTATTGTTGACCATTTTGTTATTGTTTTAAAAAATATAAATCACATATTTTCAAAATCACACTTGAAGATCTGGAACAGCATGTGTTACAACATGAAGGGCAGGCATAAGCAGGGTCAGAAACTGGTGGAAATTAGTGATACCTCCATATATGAGCAGAAGGGCCTTCTGGGACATTCTGAATCCAAACCAATGTATACACTATGAATGTTCTTACAGACTCTTCATATTTAAACTATAAATTTAAAAGTATGTCATATACTGTACGTCGGAGTAAGTCCCACTGAACACAGTGGATCTTGCTTCCAAATAAACACGTGAAAGGTTGAGCAGTCAGTCTGCTTCCCCATTCTGAATGTGTTCCACTAGTCGTCGTCCGTCCGTCCGTCCCTCGCCGCCATGTACCTTCCATGTTATTCATTAAATCAGTACTAAATTATATCACATAGACATAGCTAATTGTGCTGGTCTTTCTTGTTGTGTCACTTTCCATGGAATCCTTTTCAAACCCCAAAGAAAAGTTTTGTGTGATATTTCTCTTCCGGTGCTATAATGTTGCGAGAATGTAGCCTGGAGATAAGTTTGCTGTTTTATTCTTGTCTACATCAAAAGTTGTAACACTAAATAACAGATATTGAGGTGAAGCTGAACGTTGGTAGGGAAAACCCACATCTTCCATTGTGTGTGGATTTGACTGACTTTAATGATGGTTTGCTAAAGTAAACGGTTGTTCATTAACCTCCTTTACAGGACAACCTCCTTTGTCTCTCGCTCTCTCTGTGTGTGTCTGTCTGTCAGTATATTTAGAAAAGTTACCCTGCACATTTTTGAGCCAATTAATTTTTCTGTATTTTTTTCCTCACTTACCATCACCTTTATAAATCTTTTGCCCATCAATAAAAGTGTGAAGAGGAATTCTGTATTCAGAGAATGCTGCATTGTAGTTCTTGTACACGTTTAAGAAATGATTGCAGTTAAGCACTACATAAATTGTTTAAATTAATAAAATACAAAAAAAAAGAAAACCACTAATATTTGAATATTGATACAGAACATACAAGTTTATAGGTGTAAGGGAAGAATTCAACATAATGCTACAACAATCATTCCATCAGTGCAGGGTTTTTAGCTTTCTTAGGTTTTTCCTGACCCAACCCCCAGCTGTTTTGGGGGGTTTAAGTCCCACTGTGCTAGTGGAAGTTGTAGTGTGAGCTTCTGCTAGTGGAGAGAGCTAATTAAATCTTGTCCTATGTTCTTTTTATAGGATGTCCCTTAGATATGCAGAGGCACAGGTACATTCCTTTAAACTTCCCAGTGCAACAGGACAGAAGGTAGATGTGGTCCATTCTGACCATTCCTATCCCAGGAATAACTTTCAAAAGTAATTTGAAAGATTAATTATTGGATAATTAATGTGGATCATCTGTGACCTAATCCTGGATGAATACTGTGAAGGAATAGAACTTTTAGCCATTTTGCATTGGCTTTCAGGTTGTAAAATGGTTAATTTTGATTTAAAAGCTCTTGAGCACTGGGTGGTCAAAAGTTCACAGGAAGGTTAAAAGTACAAGGGGATGCTTTGCTCAGGAGGTTATTCACAGGGCAGTCAAAAGTTTAAGAAGCACAGGTTTTGCACAGGAAAGTCAAATACTCATCCTAGAGTACTCTCCTGATTGGCCACAAGGTTGTGAAAGGGAATAATTGTTTAATACATACAGGTCAAGTTTGAAAACAGTGTAGTTATTCAAAACAAAATGAGAACACAACTAGCTATAAATTCTTTATTTTCCATTCCCCTTCTTCAGTGTATATTATGCATTCTAAGACATATTGCTGTTTAGCTCATATTTAACCTTTTAAATGTAAATGGAGAAATGGGGCCATTAGTATTAGTTCAGTCTAATTGACTTAAACACTTCATGGTCACATTCCCAGATGTTGGTCTAATCAGCCTTCTGCTACATCTCTCAGAGACTCTGAAGTGGCAAGATATCTTCCTCTATAATATACTGCTTGTCCACTGTGACATTGACCAGAGACAAGAAAAGGAGTTTGCTGAGTTTTAAATGAAATGCAATACATTTTAGGTCATATCCATAGAACCCTTTGGGTCTGAATGTTTCAAGGCAGCTGCATGTTTGCACTCAACTGATATCCCCACCACCTCATCTCTCCCCTCCAGTTAAGAAGCAGATGCACAGCTTGGGATTACTTCTGCATCCATTGCTGTTGCTTGCAATTCAGGTGGCCTCAGTGGCACAGAGCGTCTTCCATCAGCTTTGGCTGGTAGCCTAGCTGTGCCCCTCCCATTTGGACACGGGTAGCCTAACTTCTGTTGTCTATGCTCTAGGTTAAATTACTGCAACATGTTATATGTGGGGCTGCCTCTGAAGGTTCAGAAACTTCAGCTGGTGCAGAATTCAGTGGCCAGGTTGTTCACTGAGGAAAGACGGTTTGAACATATAATGATAATTCTGGCTGCCAATTAGTTTCTGGGCCCAATTCAAAGTGCTGGCTTTGACCTACAAAGCCATAAAAGACTCAGGACTGTGATCCCTCAAGGACTGCCTCTTCCCATATGAACCAACCTGGACCCTTTGATCACCATCTGAGGCCCTTCTTCACGTGCCTCCTGAGCAAGAGGTCACAATGGCCACAAGAGAACAGACCTTTTCTGCTGTGGCTCCTTGCTTGTGGAATGTACACCCCAGGGAGGCTTGCCTGGCGCCTTCATTATAGCAATTTAATTAATAAATAAAACAGCAGCAGCAACTCCACTGTTAGGAGGTTATGTGAGCACCACTGCCCACCATGCCTTCCACCACTGCCCACCATCTTTATATGCTGTCTTTCAGCCACACTGTGTGGGATAATCAGCTGGCATAAGGTTTAAAAGAAATGGCTGGCCTTGCTGGGTTCCTGTCTGCAAACACAGCTTTTTAGAGCAATTTTGATTGACCATGTAAGCCTACTCTGTGCTGATTTCAACAGATGGTGCTGGACTTCACGCGAACAGCATGGCACATGGCACTCTGTCAATACAATACAATACAAATACCTTTATTGGCATTACAAGTTAAGACATTTCAAATCACTGGGGATAAATTTAAAAGGGAGAGGAGTGAGGCTGTCGAGGGTCATTCACCTGGCAGGGGAGACACCATGATCATGAAGGTAGTTTTCCCAGGGTGAGGCTCATCCATTGCACTCTGTCTGAAGTGGCAAGATATCTTCCTCTTTGCTGTCACAGACTCGGACAAAATATGATTCATGTCCCAATGGATCATCTGTTCATACTACTCCATTCAGAAAATTGGCTCCTTGTGTAATGGGTGTAGAACAGACCCTCACCCTCTTGCCCATAGCATCAAATATAGGGGCAGACTGCCACACTTCCAGGTTAGAACTGCCAGTATCAAACAAAGCCTTGCCAGGAAATATTTGTTCCATGACAATGGGGTAACCAGCCACCAGCCACCCAGTAGGCCCATGAAGTCCCAAGCCAGACCAATCAATGAGGCCTCTGCGTGGATGTTGGGTGCCAGAGTAGTCTGGATCCTCGGAGCTAATGGCTGATACAGAAGGAATAACCACCCAAAGATACCTACAAATCCTTCTCCTCAGCTGCCTCAGTCGACCATCTCAATGTTCTTAACGGACAAATAGGACATCAGAACTTTAAGTGATCTTTCAACTTTGGAGAGAGTTGGAAGCATGTGCAATTATTTATTTTCTGACTCCGAGAAACGAGCCAACATTGTGGAAGAACACCGCTGCCAAGTATCACAGAAGCAAACCATCAAAAGGTGTACCGGATTTGATAAACATCACTTATGTTCAGTTCTTGTCAATCTTGTTGTTCAAATAAATACTGGAGAGATTACTTTTATAACCGTTCCTGTTTATTTTGTAGAAAAACTAGAATATAGCCATGGGGATTGCAGTTCTGTTGTCCCCCCCCCCCCCAGTAGATCAAGATCCAGCACTCAGGGAGGCTCATCCACTCGACAGATCACACAGCCCTACTCAGATTGAATTTGCAGCACTAACATTAATATCCTTTTGGATGGGGGAAGCAGAGGAGACTAATGCTTCCCACCCCACAAACACATGATGGACATCTTAGTTGCTACGCTTGCTGTAGGGGACATGGTAAATGGCATTACTCATTAGTTACTCATAGCAAGAAAAAGTCTCAAAGCAACTTAACAAGATAAAAACACACCCACGTGTACAAGATGTGTTTGTGTGTTGAGTTTTTCTTGCAGATTGAAATGCATATTTAGAACCCTGCTTTCATGCACAAAAGTCTCTACCTGGATTGGAATATAACTTGGAAAATAAATACTGTTAATCTCTTGGGGATTCTATTGGGAAGCCATTTTGATTCAATCAGTTCTACGGGGAGGAATGGTCTGTGATCGAAACTTTTCTTATTGCTCCACTTATTAAAATAATACTATAATCTATAATTATTTTACAGTATAATTTATTGCAACTTTTTGGGTGGATCTGAATCTTTTCAGACTTTTACAGTTCATGATAGTCTGTGTTCTACGATCTCCATTAAGGAGAATACTTGAACTTGTACAGCCTATGTAGAAACAATGCTTATTTACAAATATACAGGTTGGCAAGGATTTTGAGGAATGTAGCCACAAAATAGAAAACGTTTAGCCCATAGCACTATTAGTCCAGGACCAGAATATCCAGAAAAAGGTAAATATCAAGTATCTCTTTTCAACTTCTTAGTCAACCAGATTTATCTTTTGAGAGTCATTGCTGAAGGATCATGTATGCAATAGTTTATATAGTAGTAAAGGAGAGATGTGATTGATATTCTTAATGGGAGACTAGAGTTTAATTCCACACTCAGCTATGAAGCTCATTGGGTGACCTTGGGCCAATTACAGTCTCTCAGTCTAATCTACCTCACAGGATTTTTAAGGGGATGAAATGGTGATGGGTGACAGCACCTTGAGCTCTCTGGAAGGAAGATGATAAATGTAATAACAAGTAAAATAAAATAATGAATAAACCTCACAGAGCTCAATAAAGTTTGCTCCCAGGAAAGTGCTACAGAATTACAGCATAAATCTCTCTAAGCTGCTTGCTTTGGACTGGATGATGTGGTCCATAAAGAAACGAACAAATAAATATTTGTTCTGCTGGAATATATACCATGGCTTCTGTATGTGTTAGAGGATATAGAGTACAATTGGTCAGCCTCCAGCAACACATTTGCAACTGCAAGTTAATACATTTCATAAGTGACATCACATTGCCTATGGCATCATTTGTCAAATCTCCCATAGAAAAATAATGGTTTGATAACCACAGCATAATTATTATAGTAGCAATTTGTGCCAATACATTATGTATAGAGGTGTCCAGGCATGGCTATAATAAATCCTGCTTTTAAGAGCTATTGCCTACTCATAAAAGATTTGCCATGGGCTGAAAAAAGAGCTAGTGGAAGTATTGTAAAATAACAATATGTTACCAAACTACATATTTTATCAAGCGAATGATATGGTTTTGGGTGCATATTTACATAAATCATGCTATTATTTATGTGGCACTTGGGTTGCCTCTTTTCAAATATAAGTATTGGCTTCCATCCGGATGATGAGATGTGGAATGCTGCTACCTGTTCCAAATAGAAACCTTCAGGCCCCTTCTGCCAATTCTGGGGTTATGAGGTCCTCTGAAGTGGTGTGCTATGCAAAGCAATGGGGAATCAACACCACCAGCCCTGTCCATGTATCAGATGCTTTCAGGGGGAACCACTGCACAGCAAATGTTGCAATATGTGGAAGGAGCAGGAGAACTTGAAATGAGATGGTACTAAAGGACATCGCCTCTTCTATGAAAGATTGCTCTGGGCACTGAAAACCATTCATTCATTCATTTCATTTCATTTATTATATTTCTATAATAAACAGAAAGAATGAATGGCTGTTGTATGTCCAGAGCAATCTTTCATATGCTGCTTTTCACTCATACAAACCACAAAGCAGCTTACAGACAATAAATAACAATAACAGAACAGAGCACCGCAATTACAACATAAATCGTGTAGAATAATTAACAAATCATCAATAAAACAATTACAGGTCATCAGTGAAACAACCACCTTCTATGAAACACTATTAACAAAACAACTGAAAAAATAAGCACAACCACAACGAACGTCATATTATAAGATTCACAAAGCATTACAGCACTCATAATCCACCAAACAGTACAAACTAAAAACTGAAGCCAAACTTAGCACTGCTGAATTGACACATACTCTCTCCCTGCCCTCATGACTCATAATCATAATTTTTTTTATTGGTTTCTTATTTTTCTTTATGGCTGCCCAGCAAGGGCTTCTGAAAGCTGACTAGCTGGAATTAATTTGGAATATAAAACTGTTTAATCACATTCTCATTGATGATCTGAATGCAACAATCAAACATTTTAAAATTTGATTTTATACCCTAATATTCTAATATTTCTATTGCAATAAATTCTAACACCTAATAGAAGGTTATCAGTCCAGAAGTGGGGAAAGAGGGAGGGTTCCCCCCACCCCAAAAATGACTTGCTTACCACAGAGTGCTTTTAAATTTTCGGTTTTCAGGATTTGAGTTTCCAGGAGTTCAAGCCACTCCCTAAGATGCATTACATTCAGCTTGGTAAGTCACTAATCGCGCCCTTCTACTTTAAGAAAGCATGCTTAGCACCTGAGAATTGCTTCTAAAAAAGATCTTGTGAAACAATTGCTATTCCACCACCACATGCTCCTATCTAGGAGTGGGAGAGACATTTGATTCAGTTGACGCTGAAATTTGCACTTTTTGAAACAAGATGAGAACCAAAACACAGGAATCCTTTGAAATTGGCACTTCTACGAAGTTTGCAATGGAGTTCTCCTATCAACTAGTGTTGCCAAAAAATCCCACGATATATAAGGGGGAAATGTAATATAGAAATTAACATATTAGTAAAATGCATTCTGTTAGGGGAAATTGCTTGCATAGTTATCAAAACTACATTCAAAAGTAAAGGATAAATTTGCATTGAATTTTCATAAGGTTTTTTAATTGCAAATTGCTGTAGAAATGTGGAGAACTGAATTTAAGACTGGAAAAATGAGAAACCAAGAGAACCCAAATTGACAGTCCTTTCCATCCCTGCTTCTAGTCTATGCTAAATATATATATTTCCCATTGGGCTCAATCTTGGGGCTTAAGGAACAGCTCTGGGGAGAAAATAGCATTGCTATATATTTAAGGGACAACTTCCTGTCTGTGTGCATCTGGAACTTGTGAGCTGTGTGTATGCAGCAAGCAGGCAACAAGAGGTGTTTGTCACTCCTCCGCCTTATGTATTTATCCTTGGGTCTCCAAATAAATTTAGCTGATACCTTTTGATGTTTTTTGGTGTGAAGCCTGTGCTTAACAGCATCTCTCAATGATTAAATGCACATTTGTGCTTCTCTTCTCAACATATATTTCACCCTATTTCTTTTCTTGTACACGAGCAGGATATTCACATTGACAAGGCTAGTTTCTTTCTAAAGGAGTCAGCATTTAAATATCCTGCTTATAATCATCTACAGACACAGTGGGAGTGAGCAATGTGTATATGAGATGCTTGTTCGTGTATTTTGGGCCTCAGCCTGTGAGCTAAAACAAATGTTTAGTTTTAGGACAGCAAAGTTTGAAATGGTTCCCTAATAATTGTTCTCTTTGCTTCCTAGACGTATTCATCCTGCTAAACATCTAATTCAATATTCCACTCATTGTAATGAAAGTGAGTTGCAAAGCAAATAGGATTCTTGTCTGAGATTACAAAATGTTCTGCTTCTTTCTAATCTTTTAAAGCATAAACATCTGAAGATGAAAATGTTTCCCCCCCCCTCTTTCTTTTTTGCAGTCCACATCAAAAGGATGTTAGAAAATCATTAAAGAAAGTGGAAAAGCCTATCAAAAGCTACTCTAAGGATGGTGGGTATCCCAGTCCCAACAAACCTTAAAACTCTGGGATGAAATATTGCTTCTACTGTTGTCAAATAGCAAAATTCCCACTAAATCCAATGTGTGCATGATCAGACCTTGAGGCTTCAAAACACTAGCAGATGCTGTTCAGAGGGACCTCCGCTTAGGAGACTCTAGACAATTAAAAATAGGAATTCAGACAGCACACTTACAAAAGGCGGGTAATTGTGGTCTCTAGCTTTTGAAAAAAGAAAAATAATGAGCAGATGAAACATACCTAGAAAATGATTGCTATAAAGGTGCCAATAGACTGAAAGGAATTTAGCAAAGCCTGATTCTGATAGAGATCTGAGAATACTGTTGGCTTTATTCCTTTTTTATTCGTGTCGGATATTAATCAAGTTGGATTATTATAGCATAAATTTTAAGTATCTTGTTTAACTTCTACTACCAAAACTACTAGTGCTACTGCTGCCAGTGCTATTTGTTTAGACTAGAAGTGGGTAAACTGTGGCCTTCCAGATGTTACACTACATCATCCGCAGCCTGATAGGATAGTATCTAGAGGGTGCTGTCTCCTGAAGAATGCAATAATCAGTTGAGTAAGTATGGTATGAGGCAATATTTTGGGATTATAATATGTAGAAAAACCACCACTACCACAAACACAAAATAGTTGGCTGACTGTTAACGGCTTGCAAATCACAGTCACACCTGGTTTAAGACATGAATTTGGTCTTCATGGATGCAAAGGATAAGCAGGGATCAATAGAGCTCTCTTCCTTTCTTTGCTGTTCCTGATAGGTCATGTTTCTCCACTTCATCTGTATGGTCAGTTTGGGAACACATGGTAAACACTCTTTTATGTATAAAGCGAAGCATTCTGAAATATAGCACTAACATTCAGTTTACACATGGCCAGGGAGTGTTGGCTTGACACATGGTGCAGGAAGGGAGTGTAATTAGACCCTGTTCATGTGATATTTGTCATGGAAAAGGTGGACAAACCAGGGCCTTCTGCAAGTCTTTACATGTTGGGCTTACACTGGAGCCCTTTTTATCTATTAGGGGTCTTTTCTCAGCCCAGTACACCCAAATGGGCATCTCTACCCCCATCGTTCAGCCCGGACACTGAGGTCCTCCTCCGAGGGTCTTCTGCTGGTTCCCACACTGCAAGAAGTGAAGTCATAGGAAACCAGGCAGAGGACCTTCTCTGTAGTGGCACCCTCCCTGTGCAATGTCCTCCCTTCAGATGTTAAGGAGATAAAAATCAGGAGGTTGCTAATGCCTGTGTTTTTATTATGTTTTTAGATATGCTGTAAGCTGCCCAGAGTGGCTGGGGAAACCCAACCAGATGGGTGGGGTAATAATAATAATAATCGCGCCGGGCTCCCAAGGCTTGCGGAGAGCTGCCCGAAGCCCGGGGTGCGCTTCCCGGGTTTCGGGCTGCAGGCTGCTGTCCGCTAGCCTTGGGAGCCTGGCGGGAAGTCATGCTGGGCTCCCAAGGCTTGCGGATAGCTTCCTGAAGCCTGCATTTGCCCCATAGGACGCACACACATTTCCCCTTCATTTTCGGAGGGGGAAAAGTGCGTCCTATAGGGCGAAAAATACGGTAATTCTTCATAGAGACAATGAACCTGCAGACAAGAGCTACTTCCCCCCCACACTGTCCTCTCACTGAAACGCACAACTGATGATGAACAAGAAGTTGTGTGGTTGTACTCTGGGATCTTGCGTTTTATAGGGTTTCAGGTTGAGTGGAAGAGCCAACGAATGGAGATTTGTATATGTGGACAGGCAACAGTCATATGCAGGGATAGCTGGAGTGACCCTACCTGCCCTGGCAGAGATGTTAAAAATGTGAAAACAGGCCCACAGGGTCTCATCTTCTGAGGCCTGATTGTCTTCTCTCCAATACTTTTAAAAATGAAGTTGTATCCCACCCCCTCAATAAAAGCTTTCAAATTATATATTAATTCTCAAGCAGGCTATACAGCAAGGGTAGGGAATCTTTTTGGCCTGGTCGGCCAACTTTGACAATTATCTGACATCATGATGATACCAGGTGATTGACACCAAGTGGTCCCACCTACCTGTCAAAATTGACATGTGGAGGTGGGGGGGGGAGAGTTCTGCTTCCCCAGTGCATCCTCTGCAGGGAATGCATGAGTGAAGCAGAACCCAGCAAGACCCTGTCATCCTGTTCATTAGCTGGTGTCACCCAATGACACCAGCTGATTGACAGGTGACATAGTTTGTGGGAAATGGTCTCACAGATAAATTTGGACACACACACCCCGGCAGAAAAGATTGGCCCATGGACTGTAATTTTTCCACCCCTGATATACAAAATCTATCAAAGGAGTCTTCAAATGACCAATTTATTGAGCATTTATCCTGATTTGCTTTTACTGATCATTCATTTTGATTTGTTTGCGGGGATGTTATACATCAGAGTGTTTTCATCCTGTTTCACTTGTGGGGTGTTTATGTCTCTTCCCATAAACCATTCATTCATTCCACACTTTCCCCCCACCCATCACTTTCTTAACTGCAAAATGTCTGTTTCTTTTTTAAAGTGGATTTGCTTCACTAGCACAGGGGTGGGCAACCTAAGGCCCGTGGGCTGGATGCGGCCCAACCACCTTCTCAATCCAGCCTGCGGACAGTCCAGGAATAAGTGCATTTTTATATGAGTAGAATGTGTCCTTTTATTTAAAATGCATCTCTGGGTTCTTTGTGGGGCCTGCCTGGTGTTTTTACGTTAGTAGAATGTGTCCTTTTATTTAAAATGCATCTCTGGGTTATTTGTGGGGCATAGGAATTCGTTACTTTCCCCCGCAAAAAAATATAGTCTGGTCCACCACATGGTCTGAGGGACGGTGGACCGGCCCACGGCTGAAAAAGGTTGCTGAGCCCTGTGCTAGCACAACAGAGCCCTTTGAATCACACAATTTGTATATGCTTGAATCCCGCTCACAAAATACTGATAATCTAGGGGTACCCCATGTTCCCTACACCCATAAAAAGCTTGATATAAAAGCACGAAGTTCTATGTGGAGGAAATACTGTACACATGAGTTTGATATTTTAATCTTCTGCTCTCATTAACTGTCCCATCGGAAAACTTGCATTTCCCTCCAGTGTTTTGAGTTATGCTTTTTGTACAGAGGTGAAAACGGTTTGAGAAATATTGCTAAGTGTTCTGGCTTTAAACCAAGCCTGTCATCTAGTGGAGTGCTATGCTATTTCCAATGTTAATCTAGAGCGCCAGCATGCATTAAAATAAGGCAAAACAAATGTGATGCAGCTGAACCACACTTGCAGAGCTAAAATGCTTAGCTGTGTTTTATGCCTGTAACACAACTCTTCTTACTAATGGGAGAATCCTATGTGTATAAATAAAGTGTGACAATCGGATTGCCTTTGATAGGATTGGTTATAAAAATGTCAAAGAGTTAGTATTTGCAATCCCTTCGGGTTATAATAAAATGCTTCCCGTGTCATTATCGGAGTGAACGCCAAAAATGCTATAAAGTTTTGAAATCCCACTTAGCTAATATCTTGCGTGACACAAGTGTAACAAGCAATGCGCACAGTTGAGAATCGTTTTACAGCCGTTCTAATTATGCAACTTTCACATCATGGTGTTTTGTTGTGCAATCTAAATGCCCTCTGAATAACATGTCTTATGCCCACTGTGTATTGTTGAGTGTGTATTAAGATTTTTCAAAGCAAGAGGCAGCATTGTAAAATAAATAAATGGCATGTAATTCATATGCCTTTGTCAATAATGCATTGATTATAATGCTCTATACTATACTCAGAAATCTAATAAATAAAAAATGCCAGCTGGATAACTGTGGAATAATGGTAGGTTAAGTTATGGCACTTGAGGCTAATACCTTTAACCTTATTTATGTTGTTGGATTAAGGATTTCTTTTCCTCTGAGGGAGAAAATATGCAGTATGACTGCAACTGCAGCAACCGTGTGCGTTTCAAGAAAGAAATCAGCTCTGAGCGCAAATGGAAAAGGAAGCCGTAAAACATCATCTTAGGCATGATTTCAGTGATGTTCAGTACCGTGAAGTGTCTTTCAGTCAACATGTGGCCAAGATCTACTTGTGCGGTGGACAATGATGGAGAAAGGCAATCTTATGGTTGTACAGTGAAAGCTAATAGGTGTGCATCACACAAGACTCCAGGCCGCATGGTCACAGGGCATCAGAATGCACAATGACCTCATTCACAAGAATGGGTGTCAGGGCTGGTCCATGGGCAGCCACTTGGAGTGAGCCAGAAACTGGGAATCCAGGCTGGAGAGTTATCAGAATCAGAGGGCAAATCCAAAGGCAGGTCCAGTGAATTCAGAAGTCAGGACCAAGGAGTTGCATGTCGAGGTCCCCAAGCCACCCCAATAAAACACAATTCACACAGAATTTTTGTTTAAGGTTTTTGGCATAATTTTGGCCACAGCTTTATTAAAATACAAATATGAGTGGTTGCTTAGGCATTGGTTGCGACTATCTTTCCCCACCCGGGACAGATTGACATTCGCACGCCTGTGAAAGTCAGAAAGGGAAAACATTTTGGGGAGAAAGATGGAGCTGGATACCATGCCCTCACCTCTCCCCAAATGCTCCCAGGGGCTCTTGCGTGGCCCTAACCCCCTGACAGGGGTTCGGTCAAAAGCATGGTGAGCCCCTCGATTCCTTTAACGGAATACCTTTGCAGCAGCCAATCCATGCCCCTCCACCAACCAATTCATAAAAACCAATCCCTAAACACAACCTTACAGGTTGTGACGATTTGCTACGCAGTAGGCAAAAACCAAATGGCACCAGCCAATCAGTCAAATGGACAAAAATTCCTACCAGGCCCCTGCCCCAAAAGCAGATGACCCCATGACAGGTATAGCAAGGTCAATGCAAACAACCCTAAATATAGGGAGGGTGGGCAGGTGATCTGTTGCACGCAGCAAAAAGAGGAAGCTCAACGCTGTGCTCAGGGAATATAAAACTTCTTGGCTGTCAATCATAAAATGGCAACATTAAATTCTCCCCAACAACAAGGGGAGCCCAATCACAATGGTGACCAGCTACAGTTACCCGCCCAGCAACAGTGGGATGTCTTGTTAGACCCCACCGCACATGTGCTCTCCATGAAGGAGAAGACACCTAATCAGAAGCATAGGAAAAAATGTTTGTCTTATTGTTACTATTGTTGTTGTTATTAACCTGCCCTTTACCCTAAGGCTACAACATCAAAGTGCTATATCAAAACCAGTTTAAAGCAACTTACAATCACAAAAAGCCGGTGGGTCCTTAAAATATACACCTCAAGTGTCAAAAGCCATGGCAAAGAGGTGCATCTTCAGAATTTGCCAGAAGCTGCATGATTAAGCTGCAAAATGCCCCTCTGTGGGGAGGAAGTTTCACAACTTAGAGCCTTCCACAGAGAATGCCTTCTCCCAGGCCACCACCCCATGAGCCTCTGAGGGTGGAGAAACTACCATGGCAGCCATTTTGTGTGATGCCGCATGCAGAGACATAGCAGCTATTTTGTGAGGGCGCCTCAAGCGCTCTTTAAAAATACAAAATGTGCCCACTGGTCCAAAAACGGCTAGCGACCCTTTTTGGTTCACCTACTAATAACAACACATAACTCGCAACTGTTGGCTTGTTTTGATGTTAGACTGTCGCTCAGAACATTTAAGCAATTATAAGGGTGGGGGAAATTACTAGAGAATTAGAACAGATAAATTAACTCATAATGAAATGGAATACTTTCCAGAACAGCTGGCACGTCCCACTCTGAGGTTGCTCAAAACCCAAACAGGAATTCTGATGACAGTAGACAATAAGGCTATCATGTACAGGGTGTATCTTAATGCTCAAGAGGAACAGTGTGCAAATGACACCTCAGTGAAAGCAAACTTGTTTCATTTAGATACTGTTAATTACTATAATGTATACAATTATCATAGACATCTGTTTTCCCTTTATCTTTGTCTGCCTCTTTCCTCTGTTCATAGTCAATCAAAAGGTGAGAGAAGAGCCCTTTGTGAGATGCTTCTGCAATACAAATGGTTCAGCTACTTATCTGGAGGATGGATAATTCTCAGTACATATTCAGTGACTTGCAACGTGGACTTTTAATAAACTGTGCTGGCTTTGCACTCCTTTTTAAAGAGCAAGGTGGGTTTGATAGCAAAGCAAGTGTTAAACGGAATAGATGATCATTTCCCCCCCCCCCCAGAGATGAAGGTGATTTGGAAGAAGTAATGGCTCACTGCTCATGCTGGTGTGTGTAATCAGCCAATTTCACCTCTGGCAAATGGTTTTGCAGCTTCTATATAGTTTCAAAAACTTTTCTAAAAGATGAATCTGTTGGACCAGAAGCAACAGTGAAACAATACCCATCTTCAGGCAGTCTGAAGCTGTGCATTGTAATCATGAGGGTGTGTGTGTGTGTGTGTGTGTGTGTGTGTGTGTGTGTGTGTGTGTGTCTGTCTGTGCAGGGATGAGCACACTAGCGCTACCTCCTCTTTTATTGATTTCATTGCTTTCCAAGAGTTGGAGAGTGACTCTGTGAAGTGGGGAAACTCCTGCACTTGTGGTTGATTTTCCAGGCTTCTGAAACATACAAGGTCTATCTCACTAAAGCAAGGTGTAAACATCAGAAACGTCATAAGGGACATGATGTTTAGCAAAGTGAAAGGGACCTTCATTGCAAAGGAATCACACACCAAATTAAAGTTACTAGGGCAAGAAATAAAATGGTGGTTTTCACACTTAACTGGGATATCGGGTCCTCCCTTAAAGAGGGCACGTGTTGCGGTGGGACCTGGCAACCTAACCCTGTGTTGTGGGTGGGTACGTTTGGATAGCCACAACACCCGATTGGTAGGTCCCTTGATGCAGGGTTCAATCAGGCCAATGGGACGCAGGCTAAACGGATCAAGGGACCTAAATATACCTATGCACATGACCCAGAGCTTCCTCTTTCGGTGTGTGCATCCGAACACCTGCCCACCTCTCCCTATATTTAGGACTTTGCGCTTGACCTTGCTATGCCATCGTCTGTCATCTGTCATTGGGACAGGGGCACGGCAGGAATTTTCCCCACTTGGCTGATTGGCTGTTGCCATTTGGGTTTCACCTGCCGTGTAGCAAATCATCACAACTTGTAAGGTTGCGGATAGGCTCTGGTTCAGGTGATAGGGATGGGAGAACGCTCTCGTCATCCCTATGTGAAGAGTATTCTGTTAAAGGAATCCAGGGACTTGATGGTTTGGTCAACCCCTCTGAGGGGGTTGTGCCCGTGCCTGAGTCCAGGGGGGCATTTGGGTGGTGGAGATAGCCTGTTCCCGGCTTTCCACTTATCCAGGTGTTCACCCTGGGCTGACCTCTGCTGGTGCCCTGGGTCAGCGCTATCTGCAACGGTGAAGGGAGCAAGTTGAACCAGAGCCTATGCAACCATTCACTTGCTGTAATCAATAAAGTTGTGGCCTAAATTCTGCCAAAAACCAAACCAAAATTTGAGTCTTGTCTGAATTTATTTAAGGGAGAGGTTTAAAGGTCTCAACACACAACACTTTTTACCTATGCCAGAGATTTACAGTACATATATTGATGTAAAAATCTAGGTAGAAAATAGATATATGTCCATTAGCACCATGTGACAAATATTGAGGCTGAATCTCAATCACTAATGTTCTTGCTAAGTTGCAATTTAAATATCCTATAGAAAGGCTCTTTGTTTTGCAAGTTTTAAGCTGCTTCTCTATATATCTTGTTGCCCTCTATGAGTTAGAAGGCAACAATTATTTTAAGTAATTGATGTTTTATTGTTTTTATTATTTATTCTATGTCAATGTCTGTATATAATTCATGCTGTTTAAGCCTTTGGGGGGAAATAATGTAATTTTTGTCTTAAAAGAGAGAGAGAGAATGAGAATGTTCACCATGCCGAAAATAAATACATTTCTGAATCTTACTTGAACAAGCAAATCCAGCAAATTGGTTTATGTAAACTATGAAGTCTTGTAAAATATCTTCCTTTCTGTCACTTTGATCTAACTCAGTGATAGGGAATCTGTGGCACTCCAGAGATGTTGATGGACTCCATCTTCCACAAGCCCCAGTCAGCATGGCCAATAGGCTAAGATAATGGGAGCTGAAATCCAGCAACATTTTTTTAAAAAGGGTAAAGGACCCCTGACAGTTAAGTCTAGTCGCAAATGACTCTGGGGTTGTGGCGCTCATCTCGCTTTACTGGCCGAGGGAGCTGACATTTATCTGCAGACAGTTTTTCGGGTCATGTGGCCAGCATGACTAAGCCGCTTCTGGCGAAACCAGAGCAGTGCACAGAAACGCCATTTATCTTCCCGCCAGAGCGTTACCTATTTATCTACTTGCACTTTGACGTGCTTTCAAACTGTTAGGTTGTCAGGAGCTGGGACTGAGCAATGGGAGCTCACCCCATCACGAGGATTTGAACCGCCGACCTTCCAATCAGCAAGCCCAAGGCTCAGTGGATTAGACCACAGCACAACCCACGTCCCTTCCAGCAACATTTAGCAGGCCACAAGTGCCTTATTGTTGTTGTTGTTGTTTAGTCGTTTAGTCGTGTCCGAGTCTTCTTGACCCCATGGACCAGAGCACGCCAGGCACTCTTGTCTTCCACTGCCTCCCACAGAGTTTTGACCAAATGTGATCCACCTGGAGCAGGAACCAGCAAGCCACTCCAGTATCCCTGCCAAGAAAGCCCCATGGACAAGTGCCTTATACCTAATCTAATTGATTTTCATGAAATCAGATTTCTTGACTTTCTTTACATTCAGTAATATTAAAACAACAGCCTCAATATGTTCAATACTTCTCTGCTGGACTAGGATGAGTTAACACGCACATGCCCATCACTCAGCAATTAGCTAATATATCAGAAGATTACTTTCATGCGTGTATATTACCCTGATTTCCTCTGTGTTTTCACTGGACATCTGTGTAAGTGATGGGTTATCAAACCAATCCTCTCCATGTGTGAATCAGCTCCTTGTCCCAAGGTGAAGAAACAGATCCTGTCCTACTAGGCAGCCAAGTTCTTCTACTCTGTGTACCTCTGCCCTCAGATTCCGTTGCAATACTGTATACACTGCAAACAGAGAGAAAGTGGAATTTGAAGTGATCCCAAGTCTTCAGTACATTAGTAATGCCAAGCAAGATGTATACGAGCCAAAGGAGTTACATATATTTTAATTTAATGTTCCTGCTGAGCCCAACTGTGGAAGCTCAGTTTGTTTCATGCTATTCCATGTTCCACAGCTTCATGGGGTTTAGATTATCTTTTCTCCATTGAGCTATCTTCCATATTACTTGTATAGAAAAAGATAGAACCTGCAACTAATTTATGGAACTACAAAGCTTGCCCCACTCAAAGCTAAGACATCGAATAGGACAGAATGAAAAGTATGAATTTGAGCTGGTCCCTGACCAGGTTTTCCTATCAATATACCAAGTCAGATTATACCTATTTAAATCTCAGAGCAGCTTGGAGGAAAAGTCAACAGAGTGCTGCTGGTGGAAGCGAACAGAGAATTTGTTTCCACAATGCTAAACTTTTGTTCAAGCTCCTCTAAATCTTCAGCCATGCCTTAAAATGTTGGGATTATAATATAATAATACTAAATTGCTTTCTCTGGTTCAGAAAACATTTCTGCCCTTAAAAGCAGACATTTCCCTCAGCACCTGGTTAACCTTTTACTTCTCAGCTAGTTTCTCATTATCCAGGTGTCCTCTCAGGGACCCACAAAGAAGGATGGTCCTAATCCTGTTGCTTCTATCTCCGAGAGTGAATGAGCACAAGATTAAATCAGATAAAACACACTTGAGATAAAGTGCAGAAGGTGGATTATACAAGAAAAGAGGATTTAGTGAAGAACATATCCACAACTTTTTGTTAACATTAAGAATGGGGGCTTTTGTAAGCAACATTTATGGAAACTCAACCGGAGCTTTAAAAGCTGTGCCTTTTGTTGTACATTTCTCTGCATACATTTGCTTTGTAGTCCTTAGCTTTAACTTTAGAAGCCATGCTGGGCCCTGACTCCTGTTCATTTTGTCTAATGAAAAGCCAAGGGTGTATTTTTACCCACATATTCCCGTTTTGTTTTCTTTGAAGTTTATTAAGCTATCCAGCAAGATGTGAAGCTCATTAGGCTTTTATTATCATGGGCCCAAATTAAGCATCTGTTCCCTGGGGAGTGATAAACTGCAAGTGGATATCAGGGCAATATACCTATTACAATATTTACTCAATTAGTAATTTACAGTTTCTTGTCAACAGAAATACCATCTCCATAGTTCAAACCTGTCACAAGGTATGACTTTACTATTCAGACAGTTGATACACCAGACACCTACACTCCACTAGCTGGATCCTTATTCTTAATGGCTCTTTAATTTGATCAGCCAAATTAAAAATGAAGCATTTTTGGTGACAGATTGACAGGCAACTGGAAAACTCATTGTAAAAGGCAGTTCGAGGAAAGGCAAAATTTAAATCATTTTAAATGACCTACATTCTAAAGTGCCACTTGATATTACCAATGTCTTTGATTTTCTTTTCATGTTCTCAAAACATGTGTACTTGCCAATTCCAACTAAGGTTTTACAAAGTCTGAAGAGTACGTCTGAAATTGTGCTGAAGGTCAGGAAATAAACACATTCTGTGAATTCATCTGAGAGGAAACTGCTCCGGTTGAGTCCCTTTCCTCAAATGCAACTCTGTGCAAAGTCATGGCTGTAGGTACTTCCATGCCACTGTTTTTAAGGGCATCTTGCCATATTCGAAAATAATGGGTGTGCTCTTTATTTCTAGACAGAAGACCACAGAACATTATTATTTCATATGGTGCCTTCTGCTTTTTAGTACTGACCACACAGCAATGGCTAGAACTAAACATTATGGCCAATGGGTAGGCAAAAGCTGAGGACTAGAACTGAGCCAAAATGTCTCAAAAGGCTTTTTTTCCCCTCAGAAAATTGATGAAGTTTTTCTTTTTCTCATCAATTCTTTTTCTCTGCCAATTTGCAGAATTTTCTCCAAATATTTCCCACTATTGCTAGTGGGTTGCAGTAGGAGTCCCTGTTTTGATAGGCTCCATTCTCAGCTTCAGTGTTTTCTAGCCAGACCGCTATTGTGATAGTGATAGCACCTGAAACAATGGAGGAGCATTCTGGGGAAACCTGGTTTGTATATTTGTGTCAGGAGGAAAAATTGGTTGACTCATGGAGCAAGCCTGGGCATTGTGTGGTTTTGCTCCTGCACACATGCAGGAAATTCCTTCACCAGGTGATATAGTTCTTTCTGTTATTCCTGGGAAGGGTCTGGGGATAAAGGTAAAGGGACCCCAACAGTTAAGTCCAGTCACGAATGACTCTGGGGTTGCGGCGCTCATCTCGCTTTACAGGCCGAGGGAGCCGTTGTTGGTCCGCTCCGCAGACAGTTTTTCTGGGTCATGTGGCCAGCATGACTAAGCCGCTTCTGGCCCAATGGAACACTGACACCAGAGCAGCGCACAGAAATGCCATTTACCTTCCCGCCTATTAATCTATTTGCACTTTTTGGGGTGCTTCAGACTGCAAGGTTGGCAGGAGCTGGGACCGAGCAACCTGAGCTCACCCCATCGTCAGGATTTGAACCGTTAACCTTTTGATCGGCAAGCCCAAGGCTCAGTGGTTTAGACCACAGCGCCACCCACATCCCAGGTCTGGGGATAGTGACTGATATAAACACGGTGTGGGAAATTTAACTCTGAGTGCATGCTAGCATCATGAATGTGTTGCACAGTTGAGCTGATGAGTGATTAAATCTAGTCTGGTATTGTAGCCATCGAAACTATTACCCTTTCAGTAAGTCTGAAGGTTGCTGGCTATGTGATCAGAGGATGTTTGTATGTATTGGTATATACTGTCCATTCATGTGGCGAAGTATTCCTTCAGTTGCAGGTGATAGATATGAGCTTCCGGGTCATTGCAGAAGTGTATCAGATGCATGGATTTGGTGGGTTCAGAAGAAAGTCCCCTTGAAGAAATAGACTTCTTTTCTCTCTTTTTTGTCTCAGAACATGAATGGATAAATTAACTTTGGGACACTTCAAGTAATTTTGCACCAATTTTTATAGGAGCTAGAGCTGATTTTCCCTGCGTATTTATCTGCCGAAGCTTCTTGCTATTGTTACAGGGAGGGTGCTTTTTGCATTTTTTCTTTTAAGAATTGCCTGTTTTTATGTGAATGCTTTTTTGTGTAAGTCTGCTAATATTATAATGTCTTTTTTACCCATGATTACATTTTTAAGTATGTTGTAAGTCACTTGCTGACCTGTTTGCATAACAAGCCATTACAAGTTTTAAGAAAAATAATAAAAATAAAAATATAGCAGCAAAGTCCTGCAACACCAAAATGAGACTAACATAAATAACACAGGGCTAGTATGTGGAAGACAGAGAACTGCTCACTTCCCTTTATGAAACAGGCAAAGAAATATGAAAAAGAATACATAATGTCAAAGAATTGCTGTGCTAGATCAAATCTATGCATGTATGCAAATAAACAATGGTTTCCAATGAGTGCTGTTGGAATCATGTCTGGAATTTTGAAGAAATGCTGTCAGTACTTGTCTGCAGATGTGTTTAAACAATTTAAAACCACTAATGAAAATATCTTCCCTACCTCCTATGAAAATATACATTTCAGAACATGTTGTGTTGTAAACAACATGTCCTAAGGCTCATCTTGACCTTTAACCAATGGGAATGGTCTGTCTAGTTGATCTCATCTAAATACACAGCAGGTACAAAAGAACTAAACCCACTTTGGTTGCACCCTCATACCACACAGACTATCAAACTATGCTTCCCTACAGTGGATACTTATCATGTTTGCAGTCCACAGTTATGTTTATCCAGTGACAAAAAATAAAATAAGCAGAACTGTGCTCACCATAGTGGAACTCAAGTTTTTTTGTTTTTTAAAAAAGAAAAATTGTGATGTCAAGCAGCTTTTAAAAGTTGCCAGTAAAAACTGCTACATCAAAAGAAAAAATAAATAGTTCACCCTGTTATATTGCTTGTAAAGTCATAAGAGGAATTAAACAATTGGCAATGGCCATCTTAAAATATTTGCAACAATTTCAAATGTCAAGGGTGATTAAATACGGCTGGCATAGAACATAACATTATGGTAATTTTAGAAGTACTTAAAATATATCCAAAGGGTTCCATAGCAATTACAAAATTGTTCTGAAGTATGGTCACAATTTTCTTTTTGTAGATGGTCACAGGTCACATAGCAGAAAAATATGCTCTTTTACAATCCCTTAATGCAGTTGGTTTTGAAAAGAAATACTTTCATGCCAATCAACTTTTCTTTTTATTAGTAGTTTGCATTCATTTATTTATTATATGTGTAGCACGTATGGCAAACGAAAGGAAAACCTATCTGATACTGGCTGCAAATACATAATATAAGGATTTTTAGAAATTTATTGGAAGCAACCCAAATGTTACAGAATGTGTTGCAAACTTTTGTGTACTGCAGAACTCTTCATCGACAAAGATGTTCCATAAAGCACAGCGTGAGAAGGGTGAGGGAAAACAAACAAGTAGAGTAGAAAAAGGTGTCTCGAATTTCTCATCTTACAGGAATGAAAAATAAAATAAAAACAAAACATTTCCCAGCTACATTGTTGGCCATCAATAGTCCTTTGCAGGTATTACTAACATAAATAAGAAAGTGATGGTGTGTTAATGCATTCAGCTCTGCCCTATAGCTGTATGGCTTTCACTGCCTTTCCTTCCATTGTCACCATGTTGGAAGAAAACGTCTGAAGCAGGGAACTAATACTATGTGTGGAGCACTCCCAAAGGACTTGAAACTACAGATTCAAAATTGCATGGGGGTGGGGCTCCATGCTTCCTTGCTTCAGATGTTGCACCTCAAAATTGTGATGGCAGGGGCAGAAGGAACTGTGTGATTTCTGAACGCGGCTAAATACTTGACACCACAGTCCCTTTTATCATTCCATGCATCCTTCATTTGAGAAACACGTAGGATCATAGAAAGCTGCCTTAAACCAAATCATGCTATTGGCTCATCTAGTTCAAATTTGCCTCCAGTGGCTGGCAGTGGCTCTCTGGAATTTTCAGACAGGAAGTGTTCTCCAGTGCTATCTGGAGATCCCAGGGACTGATCCTGGAGTCTTCTACCACTAACCTACCGCCATTCCTCCTGAAGAAAACTCTATAGTCCCCTGAAAAACAGCCATGTAGGTACTGGGTAACACAACTCTTGCCATTCAAATAAAAGAAGAATGAAAAACACACTTTTATGAAGGTGATATGACAGAGAAGAATAATGCTCTTGGTTTCAACTTTTTTCTTCGAAGAATGTAGACTGAGGCATAACAATTAGCCCCACATAGTTTTCTGAGGAAATATATCATGCTTCATAAAATCAAAGGCTTCATCTCACTACAGGTCTGTGATGGTTATCTGTACAGGGCTCAGCCTGCAGTGTGGCAATTGTAGAAACAATAAAGGTTGTTTCACTGCTATTAGAAAAGGTTAACAGCTGGTTTAATTTTAAAAAATTGAATGAGTGATCACTTTTGGAATGTAGATATGGTGCACTTAGAGCTATATAGAATTCCTTTGGATCTGCATTTAATGATTTTGTTCACACTAAGTCATGCTTTGTCTTAACCATGATTTGTTCAACAAACCATGAATAATCTCACAGATGAGCAAGCAAATCATGGCTTGTTTATCCAAAGCTCCTCTTGCCTCTGTAGCTTGGAGAACGTATTGAATGCTGGGTCCCAACAAAATGTGGTTAAGTAAGGCTGTTTGATTCAGACATAGTGCTAAACCATAATTAAAGCTACCCATGGTTCATAGGTCAGCAACAAACCATGATTTTACATCATGGTTTGTTGCCAGAAGACATACGAAGCCAACTTCATGGGGGCTTCAGCCCACAATAAAATATTTGAGGGGCCCAGGCCCCTACAAAGCTGATGGGCGTTCCCATTTAAATGGTGTGTGTACTGTGTCATGTGATTGATTATGTGGGGCAGGGCTTACCTGGGCCCCCACAATATTTTATTCAAGTTAGAACTCTTGCCAGAAGACAATCCATGGGTAGTCTGCTGGGCTGGGTTTGGGCATTCAAGCAAACCACAATTTTTTAGAGTTAACAAGGGTCAGTGTCTTGCTATCTTTAGGCATGCAGTGGCTTCCAATTTTGCCATATTAGGAAACAAACAATTTGTTTTGCTTTTATAATATTTAATATTTATTATTAAGTATACATGGTGTGGTAGTAATATAGGTAATTGAGTAAGGTGCAAAATGTGATATAATTTATGTGATCTAAAGAGCACAGATACATCTGCACCATATTTTAATTTAAACTTCTCTTTACAGTAACTAGTCACAAACGGCTTCCTATTTATGCAATATGCTCCTGGTAATGTCACCTAAATTGAACAGACGAGTGGCTTCTAATAATGTATGTTTACTTCATGAATTTGTGAGCAATTACATTGCAATTATGTCTTTGTAGGTGCTTTTTTGCTGACATATAGAGCACCACTGCCTTTTTAAGTGTAATTGCTGTTCTCTGTACCATTTAGCAAAGCTGAACCATTGTTATCATTTGGCAAATTACTTACACTTAGACCATAGGCAACTGGATAAATGAGGTGACTTTGTCACTAACGTTACAACATAAAATGCTACTGTGTAGAAATGCAAGGCAGATGTGTGTTTTTTTCTGAAAGTGCAGACACTTTTAGACAACATTTTAGGAGAATGAGAAAGAAAACACCAATTTCTAAACTGTGTCTCGCTGACACCTGATGAATATATAGATGGGTTTCCTCCAGCGCAGACAATAAATTGAGGGGCTTTGCACATCTCTCAAATGAATGTAGAAATTCGTGTCTCTTTGTTTATATACTCTTTGAAACTTTGAGGTCTGTTGCTAATTTCAGACTCCCAATCCAACTTTAATTGTGTGCAACAAGTCATGTGCAACGATTAGGAGCTTTGAAAGGGGAACGTACATTTTCATCTCCATCAAAAGATGCATCCAGCCATTTCAGTGGGGCCCAGATGAGCTCTGCACTGCAGCTGCCCATAGACATCTTGATGCACACCTGCATCTTCATTTCCAGCACATAGCTAAACTTCATTCCACATGCGGAACTTCGCTTTCATTTGTCTTTGATTATACCTTGCACTATTGTGCACCCAGAAGGTACATTGTTGTAGTTTATTCACACCTCCTCGTAGGGCAGCTCCTGTTCAACATTTCTATCAACCATGGCTTGCCCTTGATGCTTACAAGCTAGACCACGGATGGGGAACCTATAGCTTTCCAAATGTTGCTGAACTAGAACTTCCATTATCCCAAGGCATTGGCCATGCTGATTGGTACTGATGAGAATTGTAGCCCAATTACATCTGGACGTGGGTGGCGCTGTGGGTTAAACCACAGAGCCTAGGGCTTGCCAATCAGAAGGCTGGCAGTTCGAATCCCCGTGAAGGGATGAGCTCCTGTTGCTCGGTCCCTGCTCCTGCCAACCTAGCAGTTCGAAAACACATCAAAGTGCAAGTAGATAAATAGGTACCGCTCCGGCAAGATGGTAAACGGCATTTCCGTGCACTGCTCTGGTTCGCCAGAAGTGGCTTAGTCATGCTGGCCACATGACCCAGAAGCTGTACGCCGGCTCCCTCGGCCAGTAAAGCGAGATGAGCACCGCAACCCCAGAATCGTCTGCGACTTGACCTAACGGTCAGGGGTCCCTTTACCTTTACCTTTAACATATGGAAGGCCACAGATTCCCCAAACTTTCAATTGATAGTTCAAAAGACAGCCAAAGTCTGTGAGTATTGAACATGCTCAAACCTCAATTAGCAATTTGGGCTTTGTTTGTTAACCCCCTTATCAATTTTTTTAAAAGATGGTTATTGCATTTCTGTAAAGCTCCCTCTTGTTTCCTAGTGGCCCCATTTTGACCTCTCTCAGCGCTCCCCACTTGAGTTCACTATTAGAGGGATGGGTGTTAGTTATGGTGGAACTGCGGCAAATCAACAAAGAAACAAAATCTTAGTAGGCCATTGCAAACATGTTATTCCCAAAGAGAGAGGAGACTTTCATTGCTGTCAGGATTTAACCAGTGTTGCTGGAATGCATTCTTTGGGGTGATAGACCGGAGAATCCTGTGTTCAGCCAAGGAACAGCCTCTGAACCATTTACATTTCAGTAAAGGGCTTGCATTCACATCAACCTCTAAGGCTTGAGGGGGTTGTGATTCTTATACACAGAGAAATGTTCATTTAGCTTGCAAAACCAGTGTCCCACAGAGGTGACCATTCTAGGAAGACCAGCAATGTCACTTGAGTAAATTAATTTTGAAAGTACTGTCCTGTCACCTCATGCCTCTAGGCCAATCACTCATTGGTGGAGACAAGCTAGTTTTGGATTAAACCAGCTCAACCATGCAAGCCGTAACTGCTGCATGAGAATAAACAGCTAGGATTGACAGCTCAGGGGCCTTGGCATTACAGGCTTGTACCAGTCTGTATCTAGTCTGCTGACATTGTTTTTCCTTGGAAATAGAATCTGAATTGCATTCTGGTGTAGAATGATCTACAAATCTGCAGCAGAAATAAATGCAATCTCACTCTAGCACCCGTCAAATAAATATTACGTTTTTTATGTAAGCTTAAATCATATCTTAGTTCAGGCTTGCCACCTTGAAGTTGGATTTTGTATAATGAACATGCAGGTGGCTAATATAAGTGAATTCTCCATTTAGAAAAAAGAAGGCAGCACAGTGTTTTGCGGTCAATAACCAAGGTATTTCCTATCACAATGTAAACAAGATGAATAAACCTCCACAGCTTCACAAATACTGTTTTGCAAAAACGCACACTTATTTGAACAACCTCTAAATCTGAATTGTAAATTACCACATCTTCTTGTAAGTAAAATAAATACTTTCATATTCCATTGGGATATAATAATACCTTCTTTTCCAAAGATGTGAGAAGAAAATGTAAATCAACAGATTTCTGAAGATTTTGGACCTGGCTGTCTGAGAATGTATTTAATCAATTAATCACGTTAAACTGAAAGAATCATTTTTCACAGGTATCTTACTCCTTAGAGGTTTTATTAAATTTATCCCAATTTATCCTAATGCTACCAGTAAGTGTACAGTGTCAGACATGCTCTGCTCTTGCCCAGTATTTGAATTAAAAAATTGATTAAAGTTCAAGAGATGACAGTGTACATTATCCCCATTTGATCTAAAGAGAATCCTTATGGGATGCTTGAATGAAGAAGAAATAGTTGGTTAGGAATTTTTTAAAAACTTGCGTGCTCTGGTCCTTTGAGTCACGAAGAGTCGGACACGACTAAATGACTAAACAACAACAAATCTGGTCCTTTATCGTTATGAAAATAGTATTAGGGTTTATGTTTTCTTTGACAATTTCAGCGGTGGCTGAAAACCTCCAAAGCCAGTAATTAACTCATTTCATAATTGAATATAATAAAGAATTATTTGTTTTAACTGATTTTAAAATGTTGTGTTTTTAAAATGTTGGAAGCTGCCCTGGGACCTTGGGGTGAAGGGCAGGTAAAACATTGGAATAATGATGATAATGATCTGAATATATATATATATATTAAAAAAGATATATGACATTTAAAAAATAATAAATGCATCTGGGTGTATTTGTGCCTTAGGGAGCAAATCTAAAGCAAGATCTGCCTGAATTAGGGTCCAGCAGATGTTTGGCTGACTCAGGAGGTTTCTGGCTTAGCCAGACTATGCCAGTGTAGCTCCCTTATCCTGGCTCAGCTGGAAATACAGCATTGTATGATCTCTCTCATCTTGGCTCAGTTGGGACCCAGCTGGCTGAGCCAAGCCCAAGGCCAGCTTGGTCACATGACCTGGCAACCTTAAGCCTTAAGCCAGCAAAAAGGGTGGTTTAACTCCAACTGTATTTTAATGGCTTGTTTTCCCTCTGAAAGTCATAGGCTGGACAAAGTCTGGATCTGGTGTACTTTATGCCCTCTTAACTTAAGCTGGCATTATTTACCCTGGCTTCCTGTACTTAAGATTTCTCCCTAAATCACACCAGAGTACAGTGGTACCTCGGGTTACATACGCTTCAGGTTACATACGCTTCAGGTTACAGACTCCGCTAACCCAGAAAAAGTGCTTCAGGTTAAGAACTTTGCTTCAGGATGAGAACAGAAAGCTGTCCTTTGTCAACAACAAATTGTCGCTGTTTTTTGTGTTGAATATAAGCTATACAGTGGTACCTCGGGTTACATACGCTTCAGGTTACATACACTTCAGGTTACAGACTCTGCTAACCCAGAAATAGTGCTTCAGGTTAAGAACTTTGCTTCAGGATGAGAACAGAAATCGTGCTCCGGCGGCACAGCGGCAGCAGGAGGCCCCATTAGCTAAAGTGGTGCTTCAGGTTAAGAACAGTTTCAGGTTAAGTACAGACCTCCGGAACGAAATAAGTACTTACCCCGAGGTACCACTGTATATGAATTAGGAAACAGAGTGGAAGCAGGTGGCGCCACAATTGTAATGATGTATATAAGCTAGAGGAGTCTCATCAACATGAATTTATAGTTTTGGTACCATTACTTTTGACAATTGTAGGTAAATTGGAAAAGGCAACCTCATATTTTACAAATGGGAGAATCCTCAGCCATGTAAAACGCATAGCTTCTCATGTGAGTTTTGTAAAGCATTGCTTTGTGCCTTTAAACCAAATTGTTTAAACTAACAGAAATAATAATAATAATAATAGGTCTTAACACCTTGAGAAATAATAATTCTGCATTTCTGCCAATGTCACAACAACATTATATGGTGCAATGAATTTGCATGCTGTGTACAGTTCTGCTCACCTCACTTCAAAGAGGATGTTGTAGAGTTGGAAAGGGTTCAGAAAGAAGCCACTAAAGTGATCACGCAGATGCCGTGACTTCCATAGGAAGAAAGGTTGCAATGTTTGGGACTTCTTAGTTTAGAGCAAAGGCAAGTAAGAGGTGACTTGTTAGAAGTTTATAAAATTATGCACAGCATGGGGAAAGTGGATAGATTTTTCCCCCCTCCCTCTGTCAAAATGTATAAAAGAAAGTACTTCTTCACACAGCACATAGTTAAACTATGGATGTCGTTCCCACAGGAGGCAATGATGGCCCTTGACCTAGATGACTTTAAAAGAGGGTTGGACAAATTCAGGGAGGAGAGGCCGATCATTGGCTATTAGCCTTGATGGCTATGCATTCCCTCCACAGCTGGAAGCAGTGATGCTTCTGAATGCCAGTTTCTGGAAAGCACAGGAGAGGAAAGTAATCTTGTAGCTGAATCCTGCTTGCAGGATTCCCACAGGCACTTGGTTGGTTGGCCACTGTGAGAACAGGATGCTGGACTAGATGGTCCATTGGTCTGATCCAGCAGAGCCAGGGTGGTGTAGTGGTTAAGACTCGTAATCTGGAGAACCGGGTTCGCGCCTCTGCTCCTCCACATGCAGCTGCTGGGTGACCTTGGGCTAGTCACACTTCTCTGAAGTCTCTCAGCCTCACTCACCTCACAGAGTGTTTGTTGTGGGGGAGGAAGGGAAAAGGAGATTGTCAGCCGCTTTGAGACTCCTTAGGGTAGTGATAAAGCGAGATATCAAATCCAAACTTCTCCTCCTCCTCCTCCTCCTCCTCCTCCTCCTCCTCCTCCTCCTCTTCTTCTTCTTCTTCTTAATCTTGTGTTCTCACATTCTTACATCTTTGCCCTGCTTCCCCTTAACCATATCAAACACTGAAGAAGGGGCTATTTATTGGACAACCCAAAGGAATGTTGGCTATACTGGTGTGGCTGATTGTTTGGGTGATTTTTGAAGAGCTTTGTGCAATTCATCTCATTGTGAGCTGGAAGTAAATATGGTGTATAAACTGACCAGCAGTGATGGTGTCATAGTTTAGAATTAGTGGACGTTCAGGTTTAATCCTGTGAACAGTCAGTCGTCTTGACCTGTATAAGATGACTTCATAATATACCTTGAACATAATGCATGACTGCAGCTGATAATCACTTGGATAACTTGACCTGTATTCTTATAAAATACAGTAGATGTCTATTATATTGTTTCTGGAATCTTTTCACGAGCTTACTGTTGCTGTTTTAATATACATATATAATGTATGTTTTCTGAACTTAATATGTTTTCTGAACTTAATCATGAATGCTGACTGAGGGATTTTCTTCTAAGTGGTTGGTGTCTCTGTGGAAAAGTTTCTGTGTTTTTGAATTGACTACACTGGGCACTCTGGTGTCAAATACATTCCTAGCTAATGTTCTTTGGATTTTTCTTCTGTTGTACATACTGCTGTAATTTATATTCTATTGAAGAAACATAGTAAATAATTCAATTTAAAGGGCCAGTTGTCCCCCCCCCCCAGTCTGACATTTGTCACACACACTACAATTGTTGACACTTAAAAGCCTTTTCTTTTCCTTCTGTGAAAACATACTTAGCAGCTTTCACCCTTTGTGTACTGAATACAGAAGACTTTTCAGGAAATGTCAAGCATGCTAACTGTTATGCCTTTAAATGGATTATATTCAATTACTGCAATTATGCAGTTACTGTAAAAAATGTAACTTTTAATCTGAAGGGGGAACATGGAAAGAACCTAACTCTGAACTTTAATTGACACATCAACCAACTATTCTTGGGATCAACAACTACTTGAAGAGCTACTTGAAGAGTGCTGGGAAGGGAATAGAAATTTTGCGGAATCCAGAATTTTGGGGTTCTTTCCAAATTCTACTCCTAAACTGATGATCTCTCAACTGCCTAATGGACTAGGAGGAGTAACAATCCAAAAGAATCCTAAATTCGCGAGTTCTTTCCATAAGCTGTTCAAAAATATGACTATTCTCAAATAAACCTTCACTATAAAATCATTCAGGTAGGCAGCCGTGTTGGTCTGACGCAGTAGAAATATATAAAACAAAATTTAAAAATTGTCCAATAGCACCTTAAAGGTAAAGGTACCCCTGACCGTTAGGTCCAGTCGCGGACAACTTTGGGGTTGCGGTGCTCATCTCGCTCTATAGCCTGAGGGAGCCAGCGTTTGTCTGCAGACAGCTTCTGGGTCATGTGGCCAGCATGACTAAGCCGCTTCTGGCAAACCAGAGCAGCACATGGAAATGTTGTTTACCTTCCCGCTGAAGTGGTACCTATTTATCTACTTGCACTTTGATGTGCTTTCGAACTGCTAGGTGGGCAGGAGCTGGGACCGAGCAATGGGAGCTCACCCCATCGTGGGGATTCGAACCGCCGATCTTCTGATTTGCAAGCCCTAGGCTCTGTGGTTTAGACCACAGCGCCACCCGCGTCCCTAAGATGCTACTGGACAATTATTATTATTTTTAAAATATATTTCTATAAAATCATTGTATGAAAACAAATGTCACCTGGGGGTGGGGTGGGGGGGACAGCTCAGTCAATCTTGTGTATCTAAGTCCCAGAGAGTTTAATGGCAAAGCTAAATCTGTTCAAAAATCCCACGCCCCTTAAATGTGATTAACATTAGTTGGAGCATGCCACTTAATCACAAGGCTAAAACATTTCTTCACAAACTCTATTACATGGGCAGGCAAACTAAGGCCCGGGGACTGGATCTGGCCCAATCGCCCATGGACGGTCCGTGTTTTTACATGAGTAGAATGTGTTCTTTTATTTAAAATGCATCTCTGGGTTATTCGTGGAGCATAGGATTTCCTTCATTCCCCCCCCCAAAAAAAATAGTCCAGCCCCTCACAAGGTGTGAGGGACAGTGGACCAGCCCCCCCTGCTGAAAAAGTCTGCTGACCCCTGCACCTACTTACCTATATGAAGAATTTGCAGAACTGACATTTTTGCAAGTGCCACCTAATGTTCATTCTGCGCTTGCAAGGAATCGATGCTTCAGTGTGGCAGCGTCTACACTTTGAACTCCCTGCCCATGGATATTAAGCAGACTCTTTCACAAAACTGTTTTTGGCACCTGCTGCAGACTATTTTTGTTTAAGCAAGTTTACCCAAACATGTACATTATACACACATACAGCTTTTCCCCAGGGGGTACTCAAGAGTACCTCTTTGTTGTTGTTAAAATGTGTGGCACTTAGTGTGTGTGTGTGTGTGTGTGTGTGTGTGATATAGAGAGAACTTTCAACCCCTGGTTTTATTGTGATTTTTTTTTAAGGGTAACTTGGTTTAAATATAATATTTTAATGTGTATATGTGTACACAAAATTTTCTCTAATCCAGTTAGAGGTCTGGATAATTAAGTCGCATATTAGTTCTGTTGTTGTTGTTGTTTGACAGGAACAAACAAAACTGAAGCACATTTAAGGTTGGGGAGTAAGTCCTATCAGTGCCGGAAATAGCCAGCGGAAATGATTTCAGCAGAAATAATCCGCTGAAAGCAAACTACCGTCTTTTGCTACAGTGTATGAGAAAGCATATGTACAAATAAATAAAGTGTGTGCTTTCTCAAAATAGAAGATGTGAAACAAAACAAAGCAAAAAGCTCCCTGCTCTTCACTGCAACTTTTTGAAAATCTATAATGGTTCAGAGTCTACGTCTGACAACACTGGTAAGTAACCAAGACGAGTGACTATTACAGCTAGTGTGTCCTGAAGGCGTTTCCTGTCAGAGAGGATGACAGTAACTTTTCCCATGCAGATTAAGCTTGTGTTTACATATTTGCCCTGGGTGTGCATTTTCATCCAGCTGTGATCAAGTAACACTGCCTGATGAGTGCCAGACAGATTTCTAGATATACAAAGCTTATGTGCCCGCCCTGTCTGCTGTGAGCATGGCCCTAAAATGTGGACACCATGTCAGAGATCACTCCCTCCGTGCTTCCATTTTAGCTTTGTTTGTTTACTGCTCTACAGTTTTCAACTTGAAAGCTTACGGTGCCATCCTTGACGGCAGCAACGCTTCTGCTTCATGTAAATATATCAACGGTTGCTGAAATAAGCTGGTAGGAAACATGGAGTAAGCCCAGTGAAGTCATTATGACTAGTTTGGAGCATGTGGCCTGAGGATAGCAGCCTTTCAATGCAATTCTATGCATGCGTACTCAGAAATAAGGCCTATGGAGTTCAATGGGCTAAATAGATGAAATAAATAGATATAGGAGTGCCAGGGCCAGATTTAGGTTTGATGAGGGCCCAAGCTACTGAAAGTAATGGGGCCCTTTATATGTCCAGCTGTCCTTTGTCAACAACAAATTGTCGCTGTTTTTTGTGTTGAATATAAGCTATACAGTGGTACCTCGGGTTACATATGCTTCAGGTTACATACACTTCAGGTTACAGACTCTGCTAACCCAGAAATAGTGCTTCAGGTTAAGAACTTTGCTTCAGGATGAGAACAGAAATCGTGCTCCAGCTGTGCGGCGGCAGCAGGAGGCCCCATTAGCTAAAGTGGTGCTTCAGGTTAAGAACAGTTTCAGGTTAAGTATGGACCTCCGGAACGAATTAAGTACTTAACCCGAGGTACCACTGTACAGAAATTTGTGGACCTAATAGGTATCTAAAGCCATTTGCACGTGCAGAATGTAGGCACCCTATATTTAAAAATGAGCAAACCAGTGATATTTTAGGGAGCAGGCTAGCAGGCATGGCCCATTACTTACATCATAGGAGTCTACACAACACAAAACACTGTTAGTGTATGTAGGTTTTATTTTATTCGTTTTTTATCTTATATTTTGGAAATATGCATCCAGGTTCTTTTTCCTTTAATTTTTTTGGGGGCCCCCAAGAGAGTGGGGCCCTAAGCTATCGCTTGTTTAGCTTATACGTAAATCCGGCACTGAGGAGTGCAGCCACAGGGATCTACCTTCAATGATATCTAATTGTCAAGGATTTGTATTTGGCTGACCATTGGTCTTATTTTCTCCTTTCAGATTTTTGGAGTTTCATTTTTAAAAAAATGTTAATGTGAGTTGTTCTTCAGATTTCAGTGTCTTTGCTTGAGTCTAACAGAGGAAGCCAAATCCCATATACACTGAGCTGGGGTGTTTGTGTTGAATATGGTGGAGGTGTCCAGCACAGCCAATCTCCCACTGGTCACCTCCCAAGGAGGGGTGCAAGTGTTTTTTTCCACTGAGACCAATCCGATGTCCCCTTCTGCCCATGGAACAGGTGGGAAGGAAACCTCTGGCAGTATCCCCACTGGTTTGGGCCAGAGGATAGCCCCCAAACAGTACTTCTACTCAGTGGCGTAGTGTGGGGGGTGCAGGGGGGCCAGCCGCACTGGGCGCAACATCTGGGGGGCGCGCGCTCGCACTCGGAGCTCTCTGCCCCTACCTGGCTCACTCACTCTCTCTCACTGCAGTGCTGGCTGTGCGAATCCGATCCGAGCCGCCGGGTCGCTGCCCACTGTGGAGGGGGTGGGTGCCAGGCGTGCGGTGCAGAGAGAGAGCGAGGGACTATCTGGGGGAGGGACAGTGCAGCGGCTGCCCAGCGCAGCACTGAGCGCGGGAGAGAACCACACCAGACCAGACCAGGCAGCAGCAAGAAGAAGCTGGCAGCGGCGGCAGGTTAGGGGTTAGGGGGCGCAAATTACTTGCCTTGCCCCGGGTTAGGGGGCGCAAATTACTTGCCTTGCCCCGGGTGCTGACAACCCACGCTACGCCGCTGCTTCTACTATGGAATTTCTATTCATTTTGTGGAGAGTCTGGCATAAGCCCAATTTAAATGAATAGATTCTATGGAGTATATATGATTGAGAGGTTGTTTTCTTCACAGTTAAAACTGTATTCCCTTGCCAATTAACTATGAGCTTTTTTTGTTTTAAGCGGTCGTGCTCAGCTTTTAATTTTCATACCCAGTAATGGTTAACTGATATTTCTTTTTAATTGTAATCTGTAGTTTTCAGTACTTTGGGAGCAATGCTTCTGTCCTGGAGAGAATTTTAATGCATGCCCAAGAGTGATTTCAAAATAACAACAGAAATTTTTGATGTAACAGTTCTTGTCCCTGGAAGCATGCAACCTTCCTGTGCATATTTAAAGTGTGAGGTCAAAAGGATGACTGCCCTGGCAGGACTTGGAGCTATATATTACATGATTTCCACTTGATATTGTTGATTTTATATGAATTAGTAGCTGCTCTTAGTTGAGTAATGTGTAGAGATTCACAAACTTCTGGACTTGAACTTGATATGTTGCATGAATTTGAACTTATGAGACTTGGATTCAAATCTTCACTCATTTATAAACCAGGGCTAAACAGAATTAAAATGGCATTTTGCAGGGGTGGGGGGTTTAAATTTGGGGAGCTTCGTGAGGATGGGGTGTAGGGGAATGCCCTGTTTTGTATTCAAAGGAAGTGCTCTACCACTAAGCTATGGCTGAGTACCTTTTGCTAGAAAATTCAGATCCCCTAGTATTCTTGCTCCATCCAGACTCTGAATTTAATAAAATATTCAAATATTCTACTTTAAACATCTTATTCTACGACATTTATATTTGTGTTACAGTCATTGCTAAAAAATTCAAAAAGAGGTAGGAACACATATTTCCGGCCCAACTCCTTTGAACTCATGTAAATCATATTCAATGCATCAGCTTAAATTGGCCTGCGCGAACAGCTAACACAAAAATCTGTCAAATATCCTCCAATTTAATTAAATAGCTGCTGCAATTATGTATGTGACAATATCTGATCAACTTTTAATCTCTCCAACAGGGGAAAGTGTTTTAAGTCTTTCACATTATGCAGCTCTTTTAATTTTTTAATTTTAATTTTTGTATGTTCAAAAGAGGTTTCTTGCAAGAATCAAGAAAGGAAAGAATACGTTATAAAGATTCCTGTTGGATTCTCCCCTCCTTTTTTTGCATTAGTACACATGGAATACTTTCCTGTCAGATAACCAGATGAAAGTGAATTATTAAATATTGGGAAATATTTTCAGTCAGCACCAAAAAAAGAAAAAACTGAATGAAGGGGATGATTCATAAAACTGTATCATATTGAGGCTAACTCAGTGCATGGACCTTTGGTTCTTTTCTGACGCACTTAATTCATCAAAGCATGACATGCTGGGGAACGAGATGGCTCCAGGGAACATTATTGGTGTATAAAACCTTTCACCTTGAGGTCACAGGTTTGTGTCTGGACAGGTCCCTCTTGAATTAAAGACCCAGACCTCTGATAGATTTCTAGTGACCTCTGTGCAAAATGTTGGTGGGCTCTGTACAATTTTGTTAAGCAGGTGTCTCCAACATAATATCTACATCCTATATCAATCTCGAATCCTCCTTGGCAAAGTGGACAGGAAAGTAGGATCAAATCTCCATTTATTTTACTGGAAGAAGATTAAGATGGATTGGTATAGTGATCATTCTGCTCTTGGTTATTCGTGATAGATGACTAAGTAATTAATTTGGCTTATAGTAAGCGAGATCCTTTAATTTCAGTAGGTCTACTCTAAATAAAACCGTCCATAGTTCTGTGAGTGGGACTTGGAAGCTGTAACAAAGTGCTCTTCAAAAAGTACTCTTCAACAAATGACAATTGTTGGGATTCTTTGGGATAAATTATAGACAGTTAAAGTGGTATCAGTGTAGATCTGCCCTTAAATAAGACCATGTGTGGATTGACCTCACTTTAATTAAAGCCCACAGGAAGGATCCACAAAGTAACTCTTGCCATGTATCTTTTTTTCAGATCAGGAAGTCAGCAAGGTTGCAGAGTGCATGCTTACTGGAATGAAAAAGACATTGTGACCATCTCACAATGATAAGGTAAGGTCACTATCCCATTACCCCTCAAATTCTAAATAAATTATTAAGTGCCCTGAGAATGAGGCACAGCCCCAAACACAACAAAGTTGGCTTACCACATTTTGAAATGAGAGAGTGAGTGAGATGCCACAGAGTTCTGTCCTGGGCCCGTTGTTGTTCAACATCTATATAAACAACTTGGATGAAGGAATTTAAGGGGTGCTCATCAGATTTACAGATGACACGAAGTGGGAGGGGTAACTAATGATGCAGAAGACAGAATCAGGATTGAACTGATTGAAGAACTGGGCCCAAACTAACAAAACAAATTTCAAAAGCGGCAACTGTACGGTTCTGTACTTAAGCAGGAAGAACCAGCTGTACAGATATAAGATGGGGACACATAGATTGCCAGTAGTAGATCCAGGGGTCTTAGTAAACCACAGTTTTAGTATGAGTCAATAGTGTGAAGCAGTTCTAGGCTGCATCAACAGAAGTATAGTATCCTAATCAATGAAAGTAATAGTACAGTGGTACCTCAGGTTACACTTCAGGTTACAGACTCTGCTAACCCAGAAATAGTACCTCGGGTTAAGAACTTTGCTTCAGGATAAGAACAGAAATCGCACAGCAGTGGCACGGCAGCAGCAGGAGGCCCCATTAGCTAAAGTGGTGCTTCAGGTTAAGAACAGTTTCAGGTTAAGAACGGACCTCCGGAATGAATTAAGTACTTAACCCAAGGTACCATTGTACAGCTCTATTCTGCCTTGGTCAGACCACAGTTGCAGTACTGTGTCCAGTTCTGCAATTTAAGAAGGATATTGACAAGCTGGAATGAATTAAGAGGAGAGCAAGCAAGATGATCAAGTCTGGAAATCAAGCCTTATGAGAAATGGTTGAGGGAGTTGGGTATAAAGGTAAAAAGGTAAAGGATCCCTGGACAGTTAAGTCCAGTCAAAGGGAACTATGGGGTGTGGCGTTCATCTTGCTTTTCAGGTTGTTTGTCCACAGACAGCTTTCTGGGTCATGTGGCCAGCATGACTAAACCGCTTCTGGCACAATGGAACACTGTGACGAATGCCAGAGCACATGAAAACATCGTTTACCTTCCCACCATAGCGGTACCTATTTATCTACTTGCACTGGTATGCTTTTGAGCTGTTAGAAGCTGGGACAGAGCAATGGGAGCTCACCACCGTCATGCAGATTCGAACCACCAAGCCCAAGAGGCTGAGTGGTTTAGCCTGGATAAGAGGAAACTGAGAGGAGATACGATAGTCATCTTCAAATACCTAGAGGGCTGTTACATGAAAGATGGAGCAAGTTTGTTTTCTCCTGCTCCAGAGGGTAGGATCTCAACCAATGGATTCAAATTACAAGAAAGGAGATTCCAGCTAAATATCAGGGAAACCTTACTGATAGCAAGAGTTTTTTGACAGTAGAATGGACTCCTTGCTTGGTGGACTCTGCTTCTTTGAAGGTTTTTAAGCAGAGGCTGGATGGTCTTCTGTCTTGGATGCTTTAGTTGAGATTCCTCCATTGCAGAGGGTTAGACTAGATGACTCTCAGGGATCCCTTCCAATCTACAATTCTACGATTCTATGATTCTACGCATTATCATCTAAAAAGGTGAGGAAATAAGACAACTAAAACAAGGGTGTAAAATTGCCTAACTACCACACTAGTGACAACTCTCAGTCCTCTTTTCCATTGGAAATTGGATAGCACCATCAAAATCCTCAACCCCAAAATAACAAATAATTCAGTCAAAACTGTGGACATCCAGTTGAGAACATTATTAGGAATAACAATTTTCTTCCCCTAGTCCTGTGTACTTTCTTCAAATCAGCTTGTAATTTAAGCAAATTCTGGGTTAAGGTATAAACTAAAGAAACAACTTGCATATGTTTCATCTTTCAAATGGCCATCACATTTACACCCACAATACTACATGTTTGTATCATATTTACTTGAGATACTTAAGTTCTCTTCCGATTAATCATTTAGTTTTTTCATGACTTTTACACTTAAAAAAAAAATCACTGAGGAACTTAATTCCTTCCCACAATAGTGTCTTCAATCTTCCTCTGCTGATCTAAGACATAAACCGAAGATCCCATACTCCTTCATCCTGCACATCTCATTGAAAAATAAAATAAAATAAATGCCGCAACTGACACTGGATATTGGCTGCCTTTTCTTATGGAGAATGGCTGGTGTCTGATCAGATCAGCAGCCCAGCCCCTGCAATGTCTTTCAAAAATTAGGATTAATCTCTTCATTGTCTGACTTCATGGCATGGTAGTACTGCCCTTAAAATAAAATAAAAACTTGCATAAAAAATGGTTAGTACAGCTGGTCAAAAAATGTGCTCAAAGTTTAGAATCACATATCATTGTTTATACAGATGACTGTTTGGGAGAGACTTCAATAGAAGCTGACTTTACTAGCAAAGGAGTAGTCTTTGGCAATAACACTGGGTGATCAGCAACAGCGACTCATATTTTCCAACTGAGATCAATGTGGACTCTAATCCATTAAATGCAGACCGAAATATCACCCGGCAGATATGAATAGATGACAGTGGAAATGGAGGGATAGAAAAGTATGGAAGTAGTCAGATTGAAGAGCCTTGTTTCATATTGCAATCCATTTTAGTACTCAACAGGAAATCAGTCTGATTCCAGATTTTCAATTAACATACCCCAGATATGAGGTGAAAATACTTCTTTTCTTGCAAACACAAATGCTTTTTGTTCAGCTGTGTTTAGCCTCTGTTCACAGAATTGGTTCCCCCCCCCTCTTCTTTTTACAGAATCTTTGGAAGCATGTTAGCAAAGCATCTTTTTGAAATGTCAAGGAATGGTTTTGTTAGGTATAGAAAGTGGCCAGCAATCATTCAACTCATTCAGATGCCAATTTAGATATTTAAATACTAATGCCAGATGGAGGAAAGCGGGCAGGGGGAGGGAGGGGCAGAGGTGGGGGGAAAGCAGCATGTAAACCAAACTAGGAAACATGATGAGGGAAGTTCTCTGCAAGCAAATTGGGTGTTCAGAAAACAATGGTGCCCTCTAGTCTTAATGCAGGATTTACAGTGCACAGCTGAATTGTTGAAGCAACTTGGATTGCTCTAAAAGAGGATTCGACACATTCATGGAAGTTAAAATTAGGAATGGCTACAAGCCATGATGACCGTGTTCTACCTCTATTAGCAGAAGGGCAGTATGCCTCTGAATCACTGGGAATCACACCATTGCACTCTGCTCATACTGCTTCATTTCCAATTGGTTCATGCCCTATAGCTTTCTGGTGAAATCCTTTAATGTTCTGTGTGTTCCACTTCTGTTGAACTATTGTGCAAGAGTGGCCCTTCTGATGGCAATAATGCGGTAACATTGGGGAAGCATTACAGAACCAATAGCGTGGAATGATGTATGAATACTATAAATCCATCACTAATACACTAATTTTCCGTCAGTGACATGCTGCAGAACACACCGGCCCAAAATCACCCAACTGGAGGGGCTCTAATTAGCCAATATTTAACATTGGTGACAGCAGTCACGAAATTAAAAGACGCCTGCTTCTTGGGAGAAAAGCAATGACAAACCTAGACAGCATCTTAAAAAGTAGAGCCATCACCTTGCCAACAAAGGTCCGTATAGTAAAAGCTATGGTTTTCCCAGTAGTGATGTATGGAAGTGAGAGCTGGACCATAAAGAAGGCTGATCGCCAAAGAATTGATGCTTTTGAATTATGGTGCTGGAGGAGACTCTTGAGAGTCCCATGGACTGCAAGAAGTTCAAACCTATCCATTCTTAAGGAAATCAGCCCTGAGTGCTCACTGGAAGGACAGATCCTGAAGCTGAGGCTCCAATACTTTGGCCACCTCATGAGAAGAGAAGACTCCCTGGAAAAGACCCTGATGTTGGGAAAGATGGAGGGCACAAGGAGAAGGGGACGACAGAGGACGAGATGGTTGGATAGTGTTCTAGAAGCTACCAGCATGAGTTTGACTAAACTGCGGGAGGCAGTGGAAGACAGAAGTGCCTGGCGTGCTCTGGTCCATGGGGTCACGAAGAGTCGGACACGACTAAACGACTAAACAACAACAACATTGGTGATCCATAACGTTATGATCCATAGGCAATTAATTTTCATTGATGCACCTCCTGTACTAGAACCAGCTAAGGCCATTTAGATTTTCCAGGGCTTCTAGACAATGTTGGCCATTTGTCCAGTGCTAAAAAATATTAAATTTCTTTGTACCACAAGAAACAAGAAAGGGATCAAAGGAGGATATAGTTGAGGCTTTTTGTCACTATACTTAATTTCTATGCTAATGTCAAGGTGCATTTTTATATGTTTCTACGGTCAGGAATCAAAACCCTGCATTTCTTTGACTTCTGTTATCTGTGGCTGCTCAGAATAGAGATCTGAACAAACCAAGCATGCCTAGAACATACTTATTTTCTCATATTTCATTGTACTGTTATTTATGAATATTATTCATTTATTATTCTATCAAGTTGGACCATGCCCTTCATACAGTGGATTTCCTGATGAACCCTACAATAGGAAATTAAGGGCCAAACTGGATGTG
Organism: Podarcis raffonei; assembly: GCF_027172205.1. NCBI lineage: Eukaryota > Metazoa > Chordata > Lepidosauria > Squamata > Lacertidae > Podarcis > Podarcis raffonei. The sequence continues at coordinate 76,802,857 of NC_070606.1, forward strand.
ATACAGGGAATCTGTATTTACTTCTGTTTATTTTAATGATCACAGCGATTGCAAGATTGGTTTTTTCTTAACATTTCTACTCTGTGCCATGTTATTACTGTACACTGCTTTGAATTTTTAAAACACACAGTTTGGGTAAAAATGTGGGTATGGACATTCCAGTTGTTTCATCACTCATTTCAAACTGTTATTTGCTCCATGGGGCAAATAGGAGCTTCAGAGTATGCATTTGACTGCAGCTAGGAAAGCTGTACATGAGAACATAGGAAGCTGCCTTGTACTGAGTCAGGTGACTGGTCCATGTAACTCAATGTTGTCTGCAGTGACTGATGGCAGCTCTACAGGAGTTCAGAGAAACAACCCTCCCATTGCTACCTGCTGATGCCAGGGATTGACCCTGGGACCTTCTGCAAGCAAAGCAGTTGCTCTGCCACTGATCTACAGCACTTCTCCAAAGTTGTCCACCACCACCACCACCCAGCCACAGTTTCTCCAAAGTGCTCAGGATCCCAATTTCCCACCACCACCATTTGAAGGAAGGAAGGAAGGAAGGAAGGAAGGGGTGAGCTAGGGGCACTAATGCAGTTACTCATCACATCCTTTCCCTTTCCATGTGCAGCAACTCCTGCAAGCACACATTTGGGGTGCTGTTAATCAAGGATGGAGAACCTGTGGCTGCAACCCCCATAATCCCTTACCATTGGCCATGCTGGCTGTGGATGATGGGAGCTGGAGTACAACAACATATGGGGTGGGCCCAGGTTCCCCATCCCTGTACTAGGTTGACCCCTAACCATTTTTTAAAGCAATATTGAAACCCCACACTCTGCAAGTGTCATTAAGCGAAGAACCCTTGAAAAGCAATTGTATATTTTCAAAGCATAGTCACTATTTATGAATCTTAAATTGATTATGCAGGTAATTAATTATGGGGATGGCATGGTGGTGGTGGAAAATATTTGCTGATCATAGAATTAAGGTTTGCGGATCTGGAAGCCAGGCATATAACATACATGTTATATATTTATCCTGTCGATAACAAAACTTCAATTTCACTGCAAAAGAGAGAATTGCATGGGCAAGGAGCATAAATATTTGACCTGAGTATTCCTTCTGTTGTAATTCTTTGAAGTCCATGAAATAGGTCAGGTTTTGCATCTTTGCAGCTCATCCCTAATTAATAATCTCAAGAACATGAATGGACATGAGCTTTGCATTGAATTTCCTTGTTTCTTTCCATATGTTCTCCTCCTACAAAAGTGTGTGGTAGACCTGAGCAGTGAAAGCCATTTATAGTTCATCAAAGACCGTAAGCTGCTCTTTTCAAGTTTTATTAACAACAAGACCCAGTTCCACACTGATTTTCCTGCTGCGCATTCAAAGAATGCCAAAAGCATTTTGGGTGGATATTAACAAATGTGAACAGTGCCAAACCCATCCCTTGCATTTTTGCAGATAATTAGTCAATCTGTAATGATTCCGAAAAGGTGGTTCCCTTTGTGATCTGTAAGTAATTCATTTTCACAGACACACATCCTGTCCCAGAATTGGCTAAGGTAATTTACACCTTACAGGGCTTCTAGACATTGTTGGCAGCAGCTCCAGTGCTAATAAATTGAATATTAGTTTTCCCCTGCAGTAGATAAAAAAATGTGAATTCTATTAGTGATGTTGCTGAAATTTGAAATTGGTCAGTCCACAGGTTGAATCTGTTATGTTAAAAAATTCTCGGATGTGTGCTGAGCCCACTTCTCTAATGAATTTAAATATTTTCATCAATTCAAACCAAAATTGATTACAAGTCAATCTCTAGTTTTTGCTCGTGTGTGTTCTGTACTTTTCAGCATCATTTAGTGCCATCTTTGCACATGCTCAGATGTTGATTGCTGTAAACCTTTACTTTCCGAAGGAACTGTAACTCTTTGACTGACAAACTAATCAGTTTTAAAGTTTGGATCTGAAATTCTTCAACAACCAATACATTTTGAGAAACAGGAATGAGAGGTTGATCAGTTATCTGTTGCATGCATGTCTCTCTCCACCAGTTATTATACAGTGTACCTGTTAAGAACAGGGAAGCTTCTTAGCTAGTGCGTATCGCAGATAACAACGGACACTTTGATAAAGGATGACAAATGGTGTAGATGGAGCTACCCCCTTTCTGGACTCCCAAGGATTCCTGGGATAAGATGGCTGTTGGCATAGCAACAGTTGGCATAGTGTAATGGTCTCTCATGACTAGAACTCGCCACATCTTTTTCTTTACAAAAATAGCCAAGAGAAATCCTGCCGAATTCGGGACTGTTGAGAGAGTGTTTAAAGTGTTCTATTTTTGAATATCTCTCTCTCTCTCTCTCTCTCTCTCTCTCTCTCTCTCTCTCCAGTGGTGCAACTAGTTAATTTTAGACCCTGAACTTAATGGTCTATGGCCTCTCCCCCAACCCTAGTGGGTCATGTGCATTATTAGAACTTCAGTTGTAAAGCACACAGTTAACATTTATCTACTCCCTCTGTCCTCGACCCTATTGCCACCATTCTGTGCTTTAAAGCTGTTTCTACATGACTAATATGTTAGAACTGAGAAGGACAACTTTGTCCAGCTCCCATCATTCCTGACTTTAGCCTATGCAGCTAAGTCTTATGGAAACTGGAGTCCAGGAACAACTGGTGGGAGCGGGGCATAGTTTCCTCATCCTTCTGTTAGAGTAAAACCACAGGTAAGGTGTTGGAAGTGATGGGATCTAAACTTAGCTTGCTCCAAAGGCTGGTGTGTCTGTATGGGAGAGAGTAGATAGAGAGGAACTACAAGCCTCCTAGATTGTCCTTCTGACCTAACCTGTGGTGAGTCTGATTTTTTAAAAGAAGTACTCTGAGCATTTCTTATTTTAAAAACTCACTCAAATCATGAGACCATTATGGCTATAGGAATGAAATGCTATTTGCTGCTCCTGCCCTGACGCTGGACACGTTTACTTGTGAATGAGCACCAGCTGGTTGTAGAGATGGACAGTATATTTCTAAAGTAAAATTAATAAAACGAACATCTCTAAACATCTACACACCTGGCCAACTGCCTTCCCACTGTGGAAGCACCAGAATACACTTTGCTTCTGTCATCTGCCACACTCTAGAAGGTCTTATGTGAGGTCCCTGAACTTCAGTCCTGTCAATGGGATTTGAGGATTGCAGTTTAGATCTGAGTTGGATCAGACGAGTCTGGATTGAACTGATTAGGTCTGATTCAGATTTACAAATCAGGGCCACAATTCAGGTAGAGAGGGTCCATACACAGCCCTAATAACTGGTGTTATATGGTACCTGTATGTTTTACTCTTTAGGGAAAATATCAGCTCCTAGAAATACAGTAGATTTGGGAGGGGGAAAATATGGGAGAAGTGTTAATCTCCCCAGTTTTGTAGCTCTGATCTGATTCTGTTCTGCACCCCATGCCTGTTTTTAACTCCGGCTTGCCTTTAGATATGCATCTTAATAACTTTTCCTTTTTTTAAAAAAAAAAATTATTAACAGGCCAATCACATCACATTATTCAAATCACATTGGTTCCGAAGTATACAGCCAAATTTTAAATTTTTTTGAGGGTACCCATACATCAAGCTCCGCACGAGTCCAAAATTCCGGATAAATCCAGACATCACTCATTTTACTGCATTAATTAATCAGTTCTAGCCAGTTCAATCCGGATAGTCCTTTATTCATCTTAATAACTTTTCCATCTAGATTATGTCTTTATTACATGCATATTACAATCTTTTCACCAAAATACCCAAAGTTTTGGAGGTTCTGAATTATATGATATTGTTTGTGGAGCAACACAAATGCATTAGCCATTTTTCTTTTTTTTAATTTCCAGACTTTGTGCAATCTACTGAGCATGACTGTTTGCTGTGGTGTTTAGTTCAGGTATCCTCACCCCCCCCCCTGCTGGTTACTGATGTACAGAAACATATATGTGCCATGCAACCCAGCCACCAGCCTACCAATAAAGCAGTCATCTCATTGCATCTTAATCCATTTTGCTTACTCCCCTTCATATTTGATTAAACCACAGCACAGAACAAATTTCTTTATGAAATTCTGCAATTTGTATCGAGATTCTCTCCCCACCCCACCCCCACACACCTTGTTTTAATGAATGTGTTCACAATAATAAAAAAAATGTTCTCAGGGAAGGAGGAATTGGAATGGAGATTTTATTGAATAATACAGGGCACCTGTGGAAGCAACAGTATGAAAATCCCTATATGAAAATTACTTTTGCTCCATCACTTTTGTCTGTGGCAATTTTCTTTTAGAGGCCATCAAGCAGTAGCCATTGGTTTCCCCTGAAAAGGTCCAGGCAAAATGGGGAAAATGATGGTCAAAACAAGAAAAATGGCCACCATCCCCTGCCCCCTGCAGTTTACAAGAATTCGTGTATTTGGGCCCAGCAGGGAAGGAAGGAAGTGACTACCAATCATTGTTTTGTTTTTTAAAAGGGGTGGGTGGAGTCTGCCAAATGGTAAGATTCTGCAAACTTAAAAGCGAGACCTTCCTGAGCACCTAAATACCCTCTCCCATTCACTGCCACCTAGCACAAACTTTGCCAATCTGGTGCCCTTCAGGTGCTTTTGCACTCTTCAGCCT